>NW_027513454.1:0-53861 GCF_048772815.1 Callospermophilus lateralis
AAAACTGAACACTCCTTTATTTTGTCAATTTTCAAAGAGCTACTACAAATCATGTTGGATTTAGAGTTCCAAATTCATCTATCTATATAAGAGAGAACAGAGTGTAACCTAAATATAAAAACTGCTACTGTAGACTAACACTTCAACCTAGAAGAATAAAATGTGGTGAGCCAAGTGGGATTTGTGTACTGATCATTTCCACCAAGTATCATCAAGATTGGTTGAAAAAATATTTCCTGGTTTTCAAAAACTGGTTATTTCTTAGAAGCTTGGCAACCCCTCTCAATGAAAGTGCTTTTCCACAGTATGTGCCAAGGGCTACTTCAAGAGGAAACAAACCATAGAGACAAAACTGAGAACACCTTTATTTTCTCAAGCTTCAAAGAGCTACCTCAAACCATGTTGGATTTAGTGTTCCAAATTTATCTATTTGTATAGGAGAGAACAGAGTGAAACCTAAATTCAAAAACTGCTACTGTAGACGAACGCTTAAACCTACAAGAACAAAATTTGGTGAGCCAAGTGGGATTTGTGTACTTGTCTTTAACACCAAGTATCATCAAGTTTGGGTGAAAAAATATTTGCTGGTATTTCGGAAACTCGTTGTTTCTTGGAAGCTTGGCAACCCCTTTCAATGAAAGCGCTTTTCCACAGTCTCTGCTTAGGGCTACTTGAAGAAAAAACAAAGCATAGAGTCAAAACTGAGAACTACTTTTTTCTTTGTGAAGTTTCAAAGAGCGACTAGAAACCATGTTGGATTTAGAGTTCCAAATTCATCTATCTATATAGGAGAGAACAGAGGGAAACCTAAATATAAAAACGACTACTGTAGATGAACGCTTCAACCTAGAAGAACAAAACTGGTGAGCCAAATGGGATTTGTGTACTGATCATTACCACCAAGTATCATCAAGATTGGGTGAAAAAATATTTGCTGGTATTTCGGATACTCGTTATTTCTTAGAAGCTTGGCAACCCCTCTCAATGAAAGTGCTTTTCCACAGTCTGTGCCTAGGGCTACTTGAAGAGGAAACAACCCATAAATACAAAACTGAGAACTCCTTTATTTTTTCAAGATTCATAGGGCTACTAGAAACCATGTTGGATTTATAGTTCCAAATTCATCTATCTATATAGGAGAGAACAGAGTGAAACCTAAAAATAAAAACTGCTACTGTAAACGAACGCCTCAACCTAGAAGAACAAAATTTGGTGAGCCAAGTGGGATTTGTGTACTTGTCATTACCACCACGTATCACCTAGATTGGGTGAAAAAATATATGCTGGTATTTCGGAAACTCGTAATTTTTTGGAAGCTTGGCCACCCCTTTCAATGAAAGTGCTTTTCCACAGTCTCTGCTTAGGGCTACCTGAAGAAGAAACAAATCATAGAGAGAAAACTGAGAATTCCTTTATTTTGTCAAGTTTCAAAGAGCTACTACAAACCATGTTGAATTTGAGTTCCAAATTCATCTATCTACACATGAGAGAACAGAGTGAAACCTAAACATAAAAACTGCTACTGTTTACGAAGTCTTCAACCTAGAAGAACAAAATTTGGTGAGCCCAGGGGGATGTGTGTACTGATCATTATCTCCAAGTATCATCAAGATTGGGTGAAAAAATATTTACTGGTATTTTGGAAACTCGTTATTTCTTAGAAGCTTGGCAACCCCTCTCAATGAAAGTGCTTTTCCACAGTCTGTGCCTAGGGCTACTTGAATAGGAAAGAAACCATAGAGACAAAACTGAGAACTCCTTTATTTTGTCAAGTTTCAAAGAGCTACTACAAACCATGTTGGATTTAGAGTTCCAAATTCATCTACCTATATAGGAGAGAACAAAGGGAAACCTAAAAATAAAAACTACTACTGTAAACGAACGCTTCAACCTAGAAGTACAAAATTTGGTGAGCCAAGTGGGATTTGTGTACCGATCATTACCACCACGTATCAACAAGATTGGGTGAAAAATTATTTGCTGGTATTTCGGAAACTCGTAATTTCTTGGAAGCTTGGCAACCCCTTTCAATAAAGTGCTTTTACACAGTCTCTGCTTAGGGCTACTTGAAGAGGAAACTAATCAGAGAGACCAAACTGAGAATTCCTTTATTTTGTCAAGTTTCAAAGAGCTACTACAAACCATGTTGGATTTAGAGTTGCAAATTCATTTATCTATATAGGAGAGAACAGAAGGAAACCTAAAAAATATAAACTGCTACTGTAGACGAACGCTTCAACCTAGAAGAACAAAATTTGGTGAGTCAAGTGGGATTTGTGTACCGATCATTACCTCCAAGTATCATCAAGATTGGGTGAAAAAATATTTGCTTTTATTTCGGAAACTCGTAATTTCTTGGAAGCTTGGCAAAACCTTTCAATGAAAGTGCTTTTCCACAGTCTCTGCTTAGGGCTACTTGAAGAGGAAACAAATCATAGAGACAAAACTGAACACTCCTTTATTTTGTCAATTTTCAAAGAGCTACTACAAATCATGTTGGATTTAGAGTTCCAAATTCATCTATCTATATAAGAGAGAACAGAGTGCAACCTAAATATAAAAACTGCTACTGTAGACGAACACTTCAACCTAGAAGAATAAAATGTGGTGAGCCAAGTGGGAATTGTGTACTGATCATTTCCACCAAGTATCATCAAGATTGGTTGAACAAATATTTGCTGGTATTTCGGAAACTGGTTATTTCTTAGAAGCTTGGCAACCCCTCTCAATGAAAGTGCTTTTCCAGAGTATGTGCCAAGGGCTACTTCAAGAGGAAACAAACCATAGAGACAAAACTGAGAAAACCTTTATTTTCTCAAGCTTCAAAGAGCTACCTCAAACCATGTTGGATTTAGTGTTCCAAATTCATCTATTTGTATAGGAGAGAACAGAGTGAAACCTAAATATAAAAACGACTACTGTAGACGAACGCTTCAACCTAGAAGAACAAAATTTGATGAGCCAAGTGGGATTTGTGTAATGATCATTACTACCAAGTATCATCAAGATTGGGTGAAAAAATATTTGCTGGTATTTCGGAAACTCATTATGTCTTAGAAGCTTGGCAACCCCTTTCAATGAAAGTGCTTTTCCACAGTCTCTGCTTAGGGCTACTTGAATAAAAAACAAAGCATAGAGTCAAAACTGAGAACTACATTTTTTTGTCAAGTTTCAAAGAACGACTAGAAACCAAGTTAGATTTAGAGTTCCAAATTCATCTATCTATATAGGAGAGAACAGAGGGAAACCTAAATATAAAAATGACTACTGGAGACGAACGCTTCAACCTAGAAGAACAAAATTTGGTGAGCCATGTGGGATTTGTGTACTGATCATTACCACCAAGTATCATCAAGATTGGGTGAAAAAATATTTGCTGGCATTTCGGAAACTGGTAATTTCTTGGAAGCTTGGCAACCCCTTTCAATGAAAGTGCTTTTCCACAGTCTCTACTTAGGGCTACTTCAAGAGAAAACAAACCATAAAGACAAAACTGAGAACTTCTTTATTTTTCAAGTTTCAAAGGGCTACTAGAAACCATGTTGGATTTATAGTTCCAAATTCATCTATCTATATAGGAGAGAACAGAGTGAAACCTAAAAATAAAAACTGCTACTGTAAACGAACGCTTCAACATAGAAGAAGACAATTTGGTGAGCCAAGTGGGATTTGTGTACCGATCATTACCATCAGGTATCATCAAGATTGGGTGAAAAAATATTTGCTGGTATTTCGGAAACTGGTAATTTCTTGGAAGCTTCGCAACCCCTTTCAATGAAAGTGCTGTTCCACAGTCTCTGCTTAGGGCTACTTTAAGAGGAAACAAACTATAGAGACAAAACTGAGAACTACTTTTTTTTTTTGTCAAGATTCAAAGAGCGACTACAAACCATGTTGGATTTAGAGTTCCAAATTCATCTATCAATATAGGAGAGAACAGAGGGAAACCTAAATATAAAAACGACTATTGTAGACGAACGCTTCAACCTAGAAGATGAAAATTTGATGAGCCAAGTGGGATTTGTGTAATGATCATTACCACCAAGTATCATCAAGATTGGGTGAAAAAATATTTGCCGGTATTTCGGAGACTCGTAATTTCTTGGAAGGTTGGCAACCCCTTTCAATGAAAGTGCTTTTCCACAGACTCTGCTTAGGGCTACTTGAAGAGGAAACAAATCATAGAGACAAAACTGAGAATTCCTTTATTTTTTCAAGTTTCAAAGAGCTACTACAAACCATGTTGGATTTATAGTTCCAAATTCATCTATCTATATAGGAGAGAACAGAGTGAAACCTAAAAATAAAAACTTCTACTGTAAACGAACGCCTCAACCTAGAAGAACAAAATTTGGTGAGCCAAGTGGGATTTGTGTACTTGTCATTACCACCACGTATCACCTAGATTGGGTGAAAAAATATATGCTGGTATTTCGGAAACTCGTAATTTTTTGGAAGCTTGGCCACCCCTTTCAATGAAAGTGCTTTTCCACAGTCTCTGCTTAGGGCTACCTGAAGAAGCAACAAATCATAGAGAGAAAACTGAGAATTCCTTTATTTTGTCAAGTTTCAAAGAGCTACTACAAACCATGTTGAATTTGAGTTTCCAAATTCATCTATCTACATATGAGAGAACAGAGTGAAACCTAAACATAAAAACTGCTACTGTTTACGAAGTCTTCAACCTAGAAGAACAAAATTTGGTGAGCCCAGGGGGATGTGTGTACTGATCATTATCTCCAAGTATCATCAAGATTGGGTGAAAAAATATTTACTGGTATTTTGGAAACTCGTTATTTCTTAGAAGCTTGGCAACCCCTCTCAATGAAAGTGCTTTTCCACAGTCTGTGCCTAGGGCTACTTGAATAGGAAAGAAACCATAGAGACAAAACTGAGAACTCCTTTATTTTGTCAAGTTTCAAAGAGCTACTACAAACCATGTTGGATTTAGAGTTCCAAATTCATCTACCTATATAGGAGAGAACAAAGGGAAACCTAAAAATAAAAACTACTACTGTAAACGAACGCTTCAACCTAGAAGTACAAAATTTGGTGAGCCAAGTGGGATTTGTGTACCGATCATTACCACCACGTATCAACAAGATTGGGTGAAAAATTATTTGCTGGTATTTCGGAAACTCGTAATTTCTTGGAAGCTTGGCAACCCCTTTCAATAAAGTGCTTTTACACAGTCTCTGCTTAGGGCTACTTGAAGAGGAAACTAATCAGAGAGACCAAACTGAGAATTCCTTTATTTTGTCAAGTTTCATAGAGCTACTACAAACCATGTTGGATTTAGAGTTGCAAATTCATTTATCTATATAGGAGAGAACAGAAGGAAACCTAAAAAATATAAACTGCTACTGTAGACGAACGCTTCAACCTAGAAGAACAAAATTTGGTGAGTCAAGTGGGATTTGTGTACCGATCATTACCTCCAAGTATCATCAAGATTGGGTGAAAAAATATTTGCTTTTATTTCGGAAACTGGTAATTTCTTGGAAGCTTGGCAACCCCTTTCAATGAAAGTGCTTTTCCACAGTCTCTGCTTAGGGCTACATGAAGAGGAAACAAACCATAGAGACAAAACTGAGAACTACTTTTTTTGGTCAAGTTTCAAAGAGCGACTACAAACCATGTTTGATTTAGAGTTCCAAATTCATCTATCTATATAGGAGAGAACAGAGGGAAACCTAAATATAAATCTGCTACTGTAGATGAACGCTTCCACCTAGAAGAACAGAATTTGGTGAGCCAAGTGGGATTTGTGTCCTGATCATTACCACCAAGTATCATCAAGATTGGGTAAAAAAATATTTGCTGGTATTTCGGAAACTAGTTATTTCTTAGAAGCTTAGCAAACCCTCTCAATGAAAGTGCTTTTCCACTGTCTCTGCTTAGGGCTACTTGAAGAGGAAACAAATCATAGAGACAAAACTGAACACTCCTTTATTTTGTCAATTTTCAAAGAGCTACTACAAATCATGTTGGATTTAGAGTTCCAAATTCATCTATCTATATAAGAGAGAACAGAGTGCAACCTAAATATAAAAACTGCTACTGTAGACGAACACTTCAACCTAGAAGAATAAAATGTGGTGAGCCAAGTGGGAATTGTGTACTGATCATTTCCACCAAGTATCATCAAGATTGGTTGAACAAATATTTGCTGGTATTTCGGAAACTGGTTATTTCTTAGAAGCTTGGCAACCCCTCTCAATGAAAGTGCTTTTCCAGAGTATGTGCCAAGGGCTACTTCAAGAGGAAACAAACCATAGAGACAAAACTGAGAAAACCTTTATTTTCTCAAGCTTCAAAGAGCTACCTCAAACCATGTTGGATTTAGTGTTCCAAATTCATCTATTTGTATAGGAGAGAACAGAGTGAAACCTAAATATAAAAACGACTACTGTAGACGAACGCTTCAACCTAGAAGAACAAAATTTGATGAGCCAAGTGGGATTTGTGTAATGATCATTACTACCAAGTATCATCAAGATTGGGTGAAAAAATATTTGCTGGTATTTCGGAAACTCATTATGTCTTAGAAGCTTGGCAACCCCTTTCAATGAAAGTGCTTTTCCACAGTCTCTGCTTAGGGCTACTTGAATAAAAAACAAAGCATAGAGTCAAAACTGAGAACTACATTTTTTTGTCAAGTTTCAAAGAACGACTAGAAACCAAGTTAGATTTAGAGTTCCAAATTCATCTATCTATATAGGAGAGAACAGAGGGAAACCTAAATATAAAAATGACTACTGGAGACGAACGCTTCAACCTAGAAGAACAAAATTTGGTGAGCCATGTGGGATTTGTGTACTGATCATTACCACCAAGTATCATCAAGATTGGGTGAAAAAATATTTGCTGGCATTTCGGAAACTGGTAATTTCTTGGAAGCTTGGCAACCCCTTTCAATGAAAGTGCTTTTCCACAGTCTCTACTTAGGGCTACTTCAAGAGAAAACAAACCATAAAGACAAAACTGAGAACTTCTTTATTTTTCAAGTTTCAAAGGGCTACTAGAAACCATGTTGGATTTATAGTTCCAAATTCATCTATCTATATAGGAGAGAACAGAGTGAAACCTAAAAATAAAAACTGCTACTGTAAACGAACGCTTCAACATAGAAGAAGACAATTTGGTGAGCCAAGTGGGATTTGTGTACCGATCATTACCATCAGGTATCATCAAGATTGGGTGAAAAAATATTTGCTGGTATTTCGGAAACTGGTAATTTCTTGGAAGCTTCGCAACCCCTTTCAATGAAAGTGCTGTTCCACAGTCTCTGCTTAGGGCTACTTTAAGACGAAACAAACTATAGAGACAAAACTGAGAACTACTTTTTTTTTTTGTCAAGATTCAAAGAGCGACTACAAACCATGTTGGATTTAGAGTTCCAAATTCATCTATCAATATAGGAGAGAACAGAGGGAAACCTAAATATAAAAACGACTATTGTAGACGAACGCTTCAACCTAGAAGATGAAAATTTGATGAGCCAAGTGGGATTTGTGTAATGATCATTACCACCAAGTATCATCAAGATTGGGTGAAAAAATATTTGCCGGTATTTCGGAGACTCGTAATTTCTTGGAAGGTTGGCAACCCCTTTCAATGAAAGTGCTTTTCCACAGACTCTGCTTAGGGCTACTTGAAGAGGAAACAAATCATAGAGACAAAACTGAGAATTCCTTTATTTTTTCAAGTTTCAAAGAGCTACTACAAACCATGTTGGATTTATAGTTCCAAATTCATCTATCTATATAGGAGAGAACAGAGTGAAACCTAAAAATAAAAACTTCTACTGTAAACGAACGCCTCAACCTAGAAGAACAAAATTTGGTGAGCCAAGTGGGATTTGTGTACTTGTCATTACCACCACGTATCACCTAGATTGGGTGAAAAAATATATGCTGGTATTTCGGAAACTCGTAATTTTTTGGAAGCTTGGCCACCCCTTTCAATGAAAGTGCTTTTCCACAGTCTCTGCTTAGGGCTACCTGAAGAAGAAACAAATCATAGAGAGAAAACTGAGAATTCCTTTATTTTGTCAAGTTTCAAAGAGCTACTACAAACCATGTTGAATTTGAGTTCCAAATTCATCTATCTACATATGAGAGAACAGAGTGAAACCTAAACATAAAAACTGCTACTGTTTACGAAGTCTTCAACCTAGAAGAACAAAATTTGGTGAGCCCAGGGGGATGTGTGTACTGATCATTATCTCCAAGTATCATCAAGATTGGGTGAAAAAATATTTACTGGTATTTTGGAAACTCGTTATTTCTTAGAAGCTTGGCAACCCCTCTCAATGAAAGTGCTTTTCCACAGTCTGTGCCTAGGGCTACTTGAATAGGAAAGAAACCATAGAGACAAAACTGAGAACTCCTTTATTTTATCAAGTTTCAAAGAGCTACTACAAACCATGTTGGATTTAGAGTTCCAAATTCATCTACCTATATAGGAGAGAACAAAGGGAAACCTAAAAATAAAAACTACTACTGTAAACGAACGCTTCAACCTAGAAGTACAAAATTTGGTGAGCCAAGTGGGATTTGTGTACCGATCATTACCACCACGTATCAACAAGATTGGGTGAAAAATTATTTGCTGGTATTTCGGAAACTCGTAATTTCTTGGAAGCTTGGCAACCCCTTTCAATAAAGTGCTTTTACACAGTCTCTGCTTAGGGCTACTTGAAGAGGAAACTAATCAGAGAGACCAAACTGAGAATTCCTTTATTTTGTCAAGTTTCATAGAGCTACTACAAACCATGTTGGATTTAGAGTTGCAAATTCATTTATCTATATAGGAGAGAACAGAAGGAAACCTAAAAAATATAAACTGCTACTGTAGACGAACGCTTCAACCTAGAAGAACAAAATTTGGTGAGTCAAGTGGGATTTGTGTACCGATCATTACCTCCAAGTATCATCAAGATTGGGTGAAAAAATATTTGCTTTTATTTCGGAAACTGGTAATTTCTTGGAAGCTTGGCAACCCCTTTCAATGAAAGTGCTTTTCCACAGTCTCTGCTTAGGGCTACATGAAGAGGAAACAAACCATAGAGACAAAACTGAGAACTACTTTTTTTGGTCAAGTTTCAAAGAGCGACTACAAACCATGTTTGATTTAGAGTTCCAAATTCATCTATCTATATAGGAGAGAACAGAGGGAAACCTAAATATAAATCTGCTACTGTAGATGAACGCTTCCACCTAGAAGAACAGAATTTGGTGAGCCAAGTGGGATTTGTGTCCTGATCATTACCACCAAGTATCATCAAGATTGGGTAAAAAAATATTTGCTGGTATTTCGGAAACTAGTTATTTCTTAGAAGCTTAGCAAACCCTCTCAATGAAAGTGCTTTTCCACTGTCTCTGCTTAGGGCTACTTGAAGAGGAAACAAATCATAGAGACAAAACTGAACACTCCTTTATTTTGTCAATTTTCAAAGAGCTACTACAAATCATGTTGGATTTAGAGTTCCAAATTCATCTATCTATATAAGAGAGAACAGAGTGCAACCTAAATATAAAAACTGCTACTGTAGACGAACACTTCAACCTAGAAGAATAAAATGTGGTGAGCCAAGTGGGAATTGTGTACTGATCATTTCCACCAAGTATCATCAAGATTGGTTGAACAAATATTTGCTGGTATTTCGGAAACTGGTTATTTCTTAGAAGCTTGGCAACCCCTCTCAATGAAAGTGCTTTTCCAGAGTATGTGCCAAGGGCTACTTCAAGAGGAAACAAACCATAGAGACAAAACTGAGAAAACCTTTATTTTCTCAAGCTTCAAAGAGCTACCTCAAACCATGTTGGATTTAGTGTTCCAAATTCATCTATTTGTATAGGAGAGAACAGAGTGAAACCTAAATATAAAAACGACTACTGTAGACGAACGCTTCAACCTAGAAGAACAAAATTTGATGAGCCAAGTGGGATTTGTGTAATGATCATTACTACCAAGTATCATCAAGATTGGGTGAAAAAATATTTGCTGGTATTTCGGAAACTCATTATGTCTTAGAAGCTTGGCAACCCCTTTCAATGAAAGTGCTTTTCCACAGTCTCTGCTTAGGGCTACTTGAATAAAAAACAAAGCATAGAGTCAAAACTGAGAACTACATTTTTTTGTCAAGTTTCAAAGAACGACTAGAAACCAAGTTAGATTTAGAGTTCCAAATTCATCTATCTATATAGGAGAGAACAGAGGGAAACCTAAATATAAAAATGACTACTGGAGACGAACGCTTCAACCTAGAAGAACAAAATTTGGTGAGCCATGTGGGATTTGTGTACTGATCATTACCACCAAGTATCATCAAGATTGGGTGAAAAAATATTTGCTGGCATTTCGGAAACTGGTAATTTCTTGGAAGCTTGGCAACCCCTTTCAATGAAAGTGCTTTTCCACAGTCTCTACTTAGGGCTACTTCAAGAGAAAACAAACCATAAAGACAAAACTGAGAACTTCTTTATTTTTCAAGTTTCAAAGGGCTACTAGAAACCATGTTGGATTTATAGTTCCAAATTCATCTATCTATATAGGAGAGAACAGAGTGAAACCTAAAAATAAAAACTGCTACTGTAAACGAACGCTTCAACATAGAAGAAGACAATTTGGTGAGCCAAGTGGGATTTGTGTACCGATCATTACCATCAGGTATCATCAAGATTGGGTGAAAAAATATTTGCTGGTATTTCGGAAACTGGTAATTTCTTGGAAGCTTCGCAACCCCTTTCAATGAAAGTGCTGTTCCACAGTCTCTGCTTAGGGCTACTTTAAGAGGAAACAAACTATAGAGACAAAACTGAGAACTACTTTTTTTTTTTGTCAAGATTCAAAGAGCGACTACAAACCATGTTGGATTTAGAGTTCCAAATTCATCTATCAATATAGGAGAGAACAGAGGGAAACCTAAATATAAAAACGACTATTGTAGACGAACGCTTCAACCTAGAAGATGAAAATTTGATGAGCCAAGTGGGATTTGTGTAATGATCATTACCACCAAGTATCATCAAGATTGGGTGAAAAAATATTTGCCGGTATTTCGGAGACTCGTAATTTCTTGGAAGGTTGGCAACCCCTTTCAATGAAAGTGCTTTTCCACAGACTCTGCTTAGGGCTACTTGAAGAGGAAACAAATCATAGAGACAAAACTGAGAATTCCTTTATTTTTTCAAGTTTCAAAGAGCTACTACAAACCATGTTGGATTTATAGTTCCAAATTCATCTATCTATATAGGAGAGAACAGAGTGAAACCTAAAAATAAAAACTTCTACTGTAAACGAACGCCTCAACCTAGAAGAACAAAATTTGGTGAGCCAAGTGGGATTTGTGTACTTGTCATTACCACCACGTATCACCTAGATTGGGTGAAAAAATATATGCTGGTATTTCGGAAACTCGTAATTTTTTGGAAGCTTGGCCACCCCTTTCAATGAAAGTGCTTTTCCACAGTCTCTGCTTAGGGCTACCTGAAGAAGAAACAAATCATAGAGAGAAAACTGAGAATTCCTTTATTTTGTCAAGTTTCAAAGAGCTACTACAAACCATGTTGAATTTGAGTTCCAAATTCATCTATCTACATATGAGAGAACAGAGTGAAACCTAAACATAAAAACTGCTACTGTTTACGAAGTCTTCAACCTAGAAGAACAAAATTTGGTGAGCCCAGGGGGATGTGTGTACTGATCATTATCTCCAAGTATCATCAAGATTGGGTGAAAAAATATTTACTGGTATTTTGGAAACTCGTTATTTCTTAGAAGCTTGGCAACCCCTCTCAATGAAAGTGCTTTTCCACAGTCTGTGCCTAGGGCTACTTGAATAGGAAAGAAACCATAGAGACAAAACTGAGAACTCCTTTATTTTATCAAGTTTCAAAGAGCTACTACAAACCATGTTGGATTTAGAGTTCCAAATTCATCTACCTATATAGGAGAGAACAAAGGGAAACCTAAAAATAAAAACTACTACTGTAAACGAACGCTTCAACCTAGAAGTACAAAATTTGGTGAGCCAAGTGGGATTTGTGTACCGATCATTACCACCACGTATCAACAAGATTGGGTGAAAAATTATTTGCTGGTATTTCGGAAACTCGTAATTTCTTGGAAGCTTGGCAACCCCTTTCAATAAAGTGCTTTTACACAGTCTCTGCTTAGGGCTACTTGAAGAGGAAACTAATCAGAGAGACCAAACTGAGAATTCCTTTATTTTGTCAAGTTTCATAGAGCTACTACAAACCATGTTGGATTTAGAGTTGCAAATTCATTTATCTATATAGGAGAGAACAGAAGGAAACCTAAAAAATATAAACTGCTACTGTAGACGAACGCTTCAACCTAGAAGAACAAAATTTGGTGAGTCAAGTGGGATTTGTGTACCGATCATTACCTCCAAGTATCATCAAGATTGGGTGAAAAAATATTTGCTTTTATTTCGGAAACTGGTAATTTCTTGGAAGCTTGGCAACCCCTTTCAATGAAAGTGCTTTTCCACAGTCTCTGCTTAGGGCTACATGAAGAGGAAACAAACCATAGAGACAAAACTGAGAACTACTTTTTTTGGTCAAGTTTCAAAGAGCGACTACAAACCATGTTTGATTTAGAGTTCCAAATTCATCTATCTATATAGGAGAGAACAGAGGGAAACCTAAATATAAATCTGCTACTGTAGATGAACGCTTCCACCTAGAAGAACAGAATTTGGTGAGCCAAGTGGGATTTGTGTCCTGATCATTACCACCAAGTATCATCAAGATTGGGTAAAAAAATATTTGCTGGTATTTCGGAAACTAGTTATTTCTTAGAAGCTTAGCAAACCCTCTCAATGAAAGTGCTTTTCCACTGTCTCTGCTTAGGGCTACTTGAAGAGGAAACAAATCATAGAGACAAAACTGAACACTCCTTTATTTTGTCAATTTTCAAAGAGCTACTACAAATCATGTTGGATTTAGAGTTCCAAATTCATCTATCTATATAAGAGAGAACAGAGTGCAACCTAAATATAAAAACTGCTACTGTAGACGAACACTTCAACCTAGAAGAATAAAATGTGGTGAGCCAAGTGGGAATTGTGTACTGATCATTTCCACCAAGTATCATCAAGATTGGTTGAACAAATATTTGCTGGTATTTCGGAAACTGGTTATTTCTTAGAAGCTTGGCAACCCCTCTCAATGAAAGTGCTTTTCCAGAGTATGTGCCAAGGGCTACTTCAAGAGGAAACAAACCATAGAGACAAAACTGAGAAAACCTTTATTTTCTCAAGCTTCAAAGAGCTACCTCAAACCATGTTGGATTTAGTGTTCCAAATTCATCTATTTGTATAGGAGAGAACAGAGTGAAACCTAAATATAAAAACGACTACTGTAGACGAACGCTTCAACCTAGAAGAACAAAATTTGATGAGCCAAGTGGGATTTGTGTAATGATCATTACTACCAAGTATCATCAAGATTGGGTGAAAAAATATTTGCTGGTATTTCGGAAACTCATTATGTCTTAGAAGCTTGGCAACCCCTTTCAATGAAAGTGCTTTTCCACAGTCTCTGCTTAGGGCTACTTGAATAAAAAACAAAGCATAGAGTCAAAACTGAGAACTACATTTTTTTGTCAAGTTTCAAAGAACGACTAGAAACCAAGTTAGATTTAGAGTTCCAAATTCATCTATCTATATAGGAGAGAACAGAGGGAAACCTAAATATAAAAATGACTACTGGAGACGAACGCTTCAACCTAGAAGAACAAAATTTGGTGAGCCATGTGGGATTTGTGTACTGATCATTACCACCAAGTATCATCAAGATTGGGTGAAAAAATATTTGCTGGCATTTCGGAAACTGGTAATTTCTTGGAAGCTTGGCAACCCCTTTCAATGAAAGTGCTTTTCCACAGTCTCTACTTAGGGCTACTTCAAGAGAAAACAAACCATAAAGACAAAACTGAGAACTTCTTTATTTTTCAAGTTTCAAAGGGCTACTAGAAACCATGTTGGATTTATAGTTCCAAATTCATCTATCTATATAGGAGAGAACAGAGTGAAACCTAAAAATAAAAACTGCTACTGTAAACGAACGCTTCAACATAGAAGAAGACAATTTGGTGAGCCAAGTGGGATTTGTGTACCGATCATTACCATCAGGTATCATCAAGATTGGGTGAAAAAATATTTGCTGGTATTTCGGAAACTGGTAATTTCTTGGAAGCTTCGCAACCCCTTTCAATGAAAGTGCTGTTCCACAGTCTCTGCTTAGGGCTACTTTAAGAGGAAACAAACTATAGAGACAAAACTGAGAACTACTTTTTTTTTTTGTCAAGATTCAAAGAGCGACTACAAACCATGTTGGATTTAGAGTTCCAAATTCATCTATCAATATAGGAGAGAACAGAGGGAAACCTAAATATAAAAACGACTATTGTAGACGAACGCTTCAACCTAGAAGATGAAAATTTGATGAGCCAAGTGGGATTTGTGTAATGATCATTACCACCAAGTATCATCAAGATTGGGTGAAAAAATATTTGCCGGTATTTCGGAGACTCGTAATTTCTTGGAAGGTTGGCAACCCCTTTCAATGAAAGTGCTTTTCCACAGACTCTGCTTAGGGCTACTTGAAGAGGAAACAAATCATAGAGACAAAACTGAGAATTCCTTTATTTTTTCAAGTTTCAAAGAGCTACTACAAACCATGTTGGATTTATAGTTCCAAATTCATCTATCTATATAGGAGAGAACAGAGTGAAACCTAAAAATAAAAACTTCTACTGTAAACGAACGCCTCAACCTAGAAGAACAAAATTTGGTGAGCCAAATGGGATTTGTGTACTTGTCATTACCACCACGTATCACCTAGATTGGGTGAAAAAATATATGCTGGTATTTCGGAAACTCGTAATTTTTTGGAAGCTTGGCCACCCCTTTCAATGAAAGTGCTTTTCCACAGTCTCTGCTTAGGGCTACCTGAAGAAGAAACAAATCATAGAGAGAAAACTGAGAATTCCTTTATTTTGTCAAGTTTCAAAGAGCTACTACAAACCATGTTGAATTTGAGTTCCAAATTCATCTATCTACATATGAGAGAACAGAGTGAAACCTAAACATAAAAACTGCTACTGTTTACGAAGTCTTCAACCTAGAAGAACAAAATTTGGTGAGCCCAGGGGGATGTGTGTACTGATCATTATCTCCAAGTATCATCAAGATTGGGTGAAAAAATATTTACTGGTATTTTGGAAACTCGTTATTTCTTAGAAGCTTGGCAACCCCTCTCAATGAAAGTGCTTTTCCACAGTCTGTGCCTAGGGCTACTTGAATAGGAAAGAAACCATAGAGACAAAACTGAGAACTCCTTTATTTTATCAAGTTTCAAAGAGCTACTACAAACCATGTTGGATTTAGAGTTCCAAATTCATCTACCTATATAGGAGAGAACAAAGGGAAACCTAAAAATAAAAACTACTACTGTAAACGAACGCTTCAACCTAGAAGTACAAAATTTGGTGAGCCAAGTGGGATTTGTGTACCGATCATTACCACCACGTATCAACAAGATTGGGTGAAAAATTATTTGCTCGTATTTCGGAAACTCGTAATTTCTTGGAAGCTTGGCAACCCCTTTCAATAAAGTGCTTTTACACAGTCTCTGCTTAGGGCTACTTGAAGAGGAAACTAATCAGAGAGACCAAACTGAGAATTCCTTTATTTTGTCAAGTTTCATAGAGCTACTACAAACCATGTTGGATTTAGAGTTGCAAATTCATTTATCTATATAGGAGAGAACAGAAGGAAACCTAAAAAATATAAACTGCTACTGTAGACGAACGCTTCAACCTAGAAGAACAAAATTTGGTGAGTCAAGTGGGATTTGTGTACCGATCATTACCTCCAAGTATCATCAAGATTGGGTGAAAAAATATTTGCTTTTATTTCGGAAACTGGTAATTTCTTGGAAGCTTGGCAACCCCTTTCAATGAAAGTGCTTTTCCACAGTCTCTGCTTAGGGCTACATGAAGAGGAAACAAACCATAGAGACAAAACTGAGAACTACTTTTTTTGGTCAAGTTTCAAAGAGCGACTACAAACCATGTTTGATTTAGAGTTCCAAATTCATCTATCTATATAGGAGAGAACAGAGGGAAACCTAAATATAAATCTGCTACTGTAGATGAACGCTTCCACCTAGAAGAACAGAATTTGGTGAGCCAAGTGGGATTTGTGTCCTGATCATTACCACCAAGTATCATCAAGATTGGGTAAAAAAATATTTGCTGGTATTTCGGAAACTAGTTATTTCTTAGAAGCTTAGCAAACCCTCTCAATGAAAGTGCTTTTCCACTGTCTCTGCTTAGGGCTACTTGAAGAGGAAACAAATCATAGAGACAAAACTGAACACTCCTTTATTTTGTCAATTTTCAAAGAGCTACTACAAATCATGTTGGATTTAGAGTTCCAAATTCATCTATCTATATAAGAGAGAACAGAGTGCAACCTAAATATAAAAACTGCTACTGTAGACGAACACTTCAACCTAGAAGAATAAAATGTGGTGAGCCAAGTGGGAATTGTGTACTGATCATTTCCACCAAGTATCATCAAGATTGGTTGAACAAATATTTGCTGGTATTTCGGAAACTGGTTATTTCTTAGAAGCTTGGCAACCCCTCTCAATGAAAGTGCTTTTCCAGAGTATGTGCCAAGGGCTACTTCAAGAGGAAACAAACCATAGAGACAAAACTGAGAAAACCTTTATTTTCTCAAGCTTCAAAGAGCTACCTCAAACCATGTTGGATTTAGTGTTCCAAATTCATCTATTTGTATAGGAGAGAACAGAGTGAAACCTAAATATAAAAACGACTACTGTAGACGAACGCTTCAACCTAGAAGAACAAAATTTGATGAGCCAAGTGGGATTTGTGTAATGATCATTACTACCAAGTATCATCAAGATTGGGTGAAAAAATATTTGCTGGTATTTCGGAAACTCATTATGTCTTAGAAGCTTGGCAACCCCTTTCAATGAAAGTGCTTTTCCACAGTCTCTGCTTAGGGCTACTTGAATAAAAAACAAAGCATAGAGTCAAAACTGAGAACTACATTTTTTTGTCAAGTTTCAAAGAACGACTAGAAACCAAGTTAGATTTAGAGTTCCAAATTCATCTATCTATATAGGAGAGAACAGAGGGAAACCTAAATATAAAAATGACTACTGGAGACGAACGCTTCAACCTAGAAGAACAAAATTTGGTGAGCCATGTGGGATTTGTGTACTGATCATTACCACCAAGTATCATCAAGATTGGGTGAAAAAATATTTGCTGGCATTTCGGAAACTGGTAATTTCTTGGAAGCTTGGCAACCCCTTTCAATGAAAGTGCTTTTCCACAGTCTCTACTTAGGGCTACTTCAAGAGGAAACAAACCATAAAGACAAAACTGAGAACTCCTTTATTTTTCAAGTTTCAAAGGGCTACTAGAAACCATGTTGGATTTATAGTTCCAAATTCATCTATCTATATAGGAGAGAACAGAGTGAAACCTAAAAATAAAAACTGCTACTGTAAACGAACGCTTCAACATAGAAGAAGACAATTTTGGTGAGCCAAGTGGGATTTGTGTACCGATCATTACCATCAGGTATCATCAAGATTGGGTGAAAAAATATTTGCTGGTATTTCGGAAACTGGTAATTTCTTGGAAGCTTGGCAACCCCTTTCAATGAAAGTGCTGTTCCACAGTCTCTGCTTAGGGCTACTTTAAGAGGAAACAAACTATAGAGACAAAACTGAGAACTACTTTTTTTTTTTTGTCAAGATTCAAAGAGCGACTACAAACCATGTTGGATTTAGAGTTCCAAATTCATCTATCAATATAGGAGAGAACAGAGGGAAACCTAAATATAAAAACGACTACTGTAGACGAACGCTTCAACCTAGAAGATGAAAATTTGATGAGCCAAGTGGGATTTGTGTAATGATCATTACCACCAAGTATCATCAAGATTGGGTGAAAAGATATTTGCCGGTATTTCGGAGACTCGTAATTTCGTGGAAGGTTGGCAACCCCTTTCAATGAAAGTGCTTTTCCACAGACTCTGCTTAGGGCTACTTGAAGAGGAAACAAATCATAGAGACAAAACTGAGAATTCCTTTATTTTTTCAAGTTTCAAAGAGCTACTACAAACCATGTTGGATTTAGAGTTCCAAATTCATCTACCTATATAGGAGAGAACAAAGGGAAACCTAAAAATAAAAACTACTACTGTAAACGAACGCTTCAACCTAGAAGTACAAAATTTGGTGAGCCAAGTGGGATTTGTGTACCGATCATTACCACCACGTATCAACAAGATTGGGTGAAAAATTATTTGCTGGTATTTCGGAAACTCGTAATTTCTTGGAAGCTTGGCAACCCCTTTCAATAAAGTGCTTTTACACAGTCTCTGCTTAGGGCTACTTGAAGAGGAAACTAATCAGAGAGACCAAACTGAGAATTCCTTTATTTTGTCAAGTTTCAAAGAGCTACTACAAACCCTTTTGGATTTAGAGTTGCAAATTCATTTATCTATATAGGAGAGAACAGAAGGAAACCTAAAAAATATAAACTGCTACTGTAGACGAACGCTTCAACCTAGAAGAACAAAATTTGGTGAGTCAAGTGGGATTTGTGTACCGATCATTACCTCCAAGTATCATCAAGATCGGGTGAAAAAATATTTGCTGGTATTTCGGAAACTCGTAATTTCTTGGAAGCTTCGCAACCCCTTTCAATGAAAGTGCTTTTCCACAGTCTCTGCTTAGGGCTACATGAAGAGGAAACAAACCATAGAGACAAAACTGAGAACGACTTTTTTTGGTCAAGTTTCAAAGAGCGACTACAAACCATGTTTGATTTAGAGTTCCAAATTCATCTATCTATATAGGAGAGAACAGAGGGAAACCTAAATATAAATCTGCTACTGTAGATGAACGCTTCCACCTAGAAGAACAGAATTTGGTGAGCCAAGTGGGATTTGTGTCCTGATCATTACCACCAAGTATCATCAAGATTGGGTAAAAAAATATTTGCTGGTATTTCGGAAACTAGTTATTTCTTAGAAGCTTAGCAAACCCTCTCAATGAAGGTGCTTTTCCACTGTCTCTGCTTAGGGCTACTTGAAGAGGAAACAAATCATAGAGACAAAACTGAACACTCCTTTATTTTGTCAATTTTCAAAGAGCTACTACAAATCATGTTGGATTTAGAGTTCCAAATTCATCTATCTATATAAGAGAGAACAGAGTGCAACCTAAATATAAAAACTGCTACTGTAGACGAACACTTCAACCTAGAAGAATAAAATGTGGTGAGCCAAGTGGGAATTGTGTACTGATCATTTCCACCAAGTATCATCAAGATTGGTTAAACAAATATTTGCTGGTATTTCGGAAACTGGTTATTTCTTAGAAGCTTGGCAACCCCTCTCAATGAAAGTGCTTTTCCAGAGTATGTGCCAAGGGCTACTTCAAGAGGAAACAAACCATAGAGACAAAACTGAGAAAACCTTTATTTTTCTCAAGCTTCAAAGAGCTACCTCAAACCATGTTGGATTTAGTGTTCCAAATTCATCTATTTGTATAGGAGAGAACAGAGTGAAACCTAAATATAAAAATGACTACTGTAGACGAACGCTTCAACCTAGAAGAACAAAATTTGATGAGCCAAGTGGGATTTGTGTAATGATCATTACTACCAAGTATCATCAAGATTGGGTGAAAAAATATTTGCTGGTATTTCGGAAACTCATTATGTCTTAGAAGCTTGGCAACCCCTTTCAATGAAAGTGCTTTTCCACAGTCTCTGCTTAGGGCTACTTGAAAAAAAAACAAAGCATAGAGTCAAAACTGAGAACTACTTTTTTTTGTCAAGTTTCAAAGAACGACTAGAAACCAAGTTAGATTTAGAGTTCCAAATTCATCTATCTATATAGGAGAGAACAGAGGGAAACCTAAATATAAAAATGACTACTGGAGACGAACGCTTCAACCTAGAAGAACAAAATTTGGTGAGCCATGTGGGATTTGTGTACTGATCATTACCACCAAGTATCATCAAGATTGGGTGAAAAAATATTTGCTGGCATTTCGGAAACTGGTAATTTCTTGGAAGCTTGGCAACCCCTTTCAATGAAAGTGCTTTTCCACAGTCTCTACTTAGGGCTACTTCAAGAGGAAACAAACCATAAAGACAAAACTGAGATCTCCTTTATTTTTCAAGTTTCAAAGGGCTACTAGAAACCATGTTGGATTTATAGTTCCAAATTCATCTATCTATATAGGAGAGAACAGAGTGAAACCTAAAAATAAAAACTGCTACTGTAAACGAACGCTTCAACATAGAAGAAGACAATTTGGTGAGCCAAGTGGGATTTGTGTACCGATCATTACCATCAGGTATCATCAAGATTGGGTGAAAAAATATTTGCTGGTATTTCGGAAACTGGTAATTTCTTGGAAGCTTGGCAACCCCTTTCAATGAAAGTGCTGTTCCACAGTCTCTGCTTAGGGCTACTTTAAGAGGAAACAAACTATAGAGACAAAACTGAAAACTACTTTTTTTTTTTTTTGTCAAGATTCAAAGAGCGACTACAAACCATGTTGGATTTAGAGTTCCAAATTCATCTATCAATATAGGAGAGAACAGAGGGAAACCTAAATATAAAAACGACTACTGTAGACGAACGCTTCAACCTAGAAGATGAAAATTTGATGAGCCAAGTGGGATTTGTGTAATGATCATTACCACCAAGTATCATCAAGATTGGGTGAAAAAATATTTGCCGGTATTTCGGAGACTCGTAATTTCTTGGAAGGTTGGCAACCCCTTTCAATGAAAGTGCTTTTCCACAGACTCTGCTTAGGGCTACTTGAAGAGGAAACAAATCATAGAGACAAAACTGAGAATTCCTTTATTTTTTCAAGTTTCAAAGGGCTACTACAAACCATGTTGGATTTAGAGTTCCAAATTCACCTATCTATATAGGAGAGAACAGAGGAAAACCTAAAAATACAAACAGCTCCTGTAAACAAACGCTTCAACCTAGAAGAACAAAATTTGGTGAGTCAAGTGGGATTTGTGTATCGATCATTACCACTAAGTATCATCAAGATTGGGTGAAAAAATATTTGCTGGTATTTGGGAAACTCGTTGTTTCTTGGAAGCTTGGCAACCCCTTTCAATGAAAGTGCTTTTCCACAGTCTCTGCTTAGGGCTACTTGAAGAAAAAACAAAGCATAGAGTCAAAACTGAGAACTGCTTTTTTTTTTGTCAGGTTTCTCAGAGCGACTAGAAACCATGTTGGATTTGGAGTTCCAAATTCATCTATCTATATAGGAGAGAACAGAGGGAAACCTAAATATAAAAATGACTACTGTAGACGAACGCTTCAACCTAGAAGAACAAAATTTGGTGAGTCAAGAGGGATTTGTGTACCGATCATTACCTCCAAGTATCATCAAGATTGGGTGAAAAAATATTTGCTGGTATTTCGGAAACTCGTAATTTCTTGGAAGCTTCGCAACCCCTTTCAACGAAAGTGCTTTTCCACAGTCTCTGCTTAGGGCTACATGAAGAGGAAACAAACCATAGAGACAAAACTGAGAACTACTTTTTTTGGTCAAGTTTCAAAGAGCGACTACAAACCATGTTTGATTAAGAGTTCCAAATTCATCTATCTATATAGGAGAGAACAGAGGGAAACCTAAATATAAATCTGCTACTGTAGATGAACGCTTCCACCTAGAAGAACAGAATTTGGTGAGCCAAGTGGAATTTGTGTCCTGATCATTACCACCAAGTATCCTCAAGATTGGGTGAAAAAATATTTGCTGGAATTTCGGAAACTCATTATTTCTTAGAAGCTTGGCAACCCCTCTCAATGAAAGTGCTTTTCCACAGTCTGTGCCTAGGGCTACTTGAAGAGGAAACAAACCATAGAGACAAAAGTGAGAACTCCTTTATTTTGACAAGTTTCAAAGAGCTACTACAAACCATGTTGGATTTAGAGTTCCAAATTCATCGATCTATAAAGGAGAGAACAGAGGGAAACACTTAAAAATAAAAACTACTACTCTAAACGAACGCTTCTACCTAAAAGAAGAAAATTTGGTGAGACAAGTGGGATTTGTGTATAGATCATTACCACCACGTATCATCAAGATTGAGTGAAAAAATATTTGCCGGTATTTCGGAGACTCGTAATTTCATGGAAGGTTGGCAACCCCTTTCAATGAAAGTGCTTTTCCACAGACTCTGCTTAGGGCTACTTGAAGAGGAAAAAAACATAGAGACAAAACTGAGAATTCCTTTATTTTTTCAAGTTTCAAACAGCTACTACAAACCATGTTGGATTTACAGTTCCAAATTCATCTATCTATATAGGAGAGAACAGAGGGAAACCTAAAAATATAAACAGCTCCTGTAAAGAAACGCTTCAACCTAGAAGAACAAAATTTGGTGAGTCAAGTGTGATTTGTGTATCGATCATTACCACTAAGTATCATCAAGATTGGGTGAAAAAATATTTGCTGGTATTTCGGAAACTCGTTGTTTCTTGGAAGCTTGGCAACCCCTTTCAATGAAAGTGCTTTTCCACAGTCTCTGCTTAGGGCTACTTGAAGAAAAAACAAAGCATAGAGTCAAAACTGAGAACTACTTTATTTTGTCAAGTTTCAAAGAGCGACTAGAAACCATGTTGGATTTAGAGTTCCAAATTCATCTATCTATATAGGAGAGAACAGAGGGAAACCTAAAAATAAAAACTGCTACTGTAAACGAACGCTTCAAAATAGAAGAAGAAAATTTGGTGAGCCAAGTGGGATTTGTGTACCGATCATTACCATCAGGTATCATCAAGATTGGGTGAAAAAATATTTGCTGGTATTTCGGAAACTGGTAATTTCTTGGAAGCTTGGCAACCCCTTTCAATTAAAAGTGCTGTTCCACAGTCTCTGCTTAGGGCTACTTTAAGAGGAAACAAACCATAGAGACAAATCTGAGAATTCCTTTATTTTGTCAAGTTTCAAAGAGCTACTACAAACCATGTTGGATTTAGTGTTCCACATTCATCTATCTATATAAGAGAGAACAGAGGGAGACCTAAAAATATAAACAGCTGCTGTAAACGAACGCTTCAACCGAGAAGAACAAAATTTGGGGAGTCAAGTGGGATTTGTGTACCGATCATTACAACCAAGTATCATCAAGATTGGGTAAAAAAATATTTGGTGGTATTTCGGAAACTCATTATTTCTTAGAAGCTTGGCAACCCCTGTCAATGAAAGTGCTTTTCCACAGTCTGTGCCTAGGGCTACTTGAAGAGGAAACAAACCATAGAGACAAAACTGAGAACTACTTTATTTTGCCAAGTTTCAAAGAGCTAATACAAACCATGTTGGATTTAGAGTTCCAAATTCATCTATCTATATAGGAGAGAACAGATTGAAACCTATAAATAAAAACTGCTACTGTAAACGAACGCTTCAACCTAGAAGAACAAAATTTGGTGAGCAAAGTGGGATTTGTGTACTTGTCATTACCACCACGTATCATCGAGATTGGGTGAAAAAATATTTGCTGGTATTTCGGAAACTCGTAATTTCTTGGAAGCTTGGCAACCCCTTTCAATGAAAGTGCTATTCCACAGTCTGCGAATAGGGCTACTTGAAGAGGAAACAAAGCATAGAGACAAAACTGAGAACTACTTTATTTTGTCAAGTTTCAAAGAGCTACTACAAAGCATGTTGGATTTAGAGTTCCAAATTCATCTATCTATATAGGAGAGAACAGAGTGAAACCTAAATTTAAAAACTGGTACTGTAGACGAACGCTTCAATCTAGAAGAACAGAATTTGGTGAGCCAAGAGGGATTTGTGTACTTGTCATTACCACCACGTATCATCAAGATTGGGTGAAAAAATATTTGCTGGTATTTCGGAAACTAGTTATTTCTTAAAAGCTTGGCACCCCCTCTCAATGAAAGTGCTTTTCCACAGTCTGTGCCTAGGGCTACTTGAAGAGCAAACAAATCATAGAGACAAAACTGAGAACTACTTTATTTTGTCAAGTTTCAAAGAGCTACTACAAAGCATGTTGGATTTAAGTTCCAAATTCATCTATTTATATAGGAGAGAACAGAGTGAAACCTAAATATAAAAACTGCTACTGTAGACGAACGCTTCAACCTAGAAGAACAAAATTTGGTAAGCCAAGTGGGATTTGTGTACTTGTCATTACCATCACGTATCATCAAGATTGGGTGAAAAAATATTTGCTGGTATTTCGGAATATCGTTATTTCTTAGAAGCTTGGCAACCCCTCTCAATGAAAGTGCTTGTCCAAAGTCTGTGCCTAGGGCTAGTTGAAGAGGAAAAAAACCATAGAGACAAAACTGAGAACTCCTTCATTTTGTCACGTTTCAAAGAGCTACTACAAACCATGTTGCATTTAGAGTTCCAAATTCATTTATCTACATAGGAGAGAACAGAGTGAAACCTAAAAATAAAAACTGCAACTGTAAACAAACGCTTCAACCTAGAAGAACAAAATTTGGTGAGCCAAGTACGATTTGTGTACCGATCATTACCACCACGTATCATCAAGATTGGGTGAAAAAATATTCGCTGGTATTTCGGAATATTGTTATTTCTTAGAAGATTTTCAACCCCTTTCAATTAAAGTGCTTTTCCACAGTCTCTGCTGAGGACTACTTGAAGAGGAATCAAATCAAAGATAAAACTGAGAACTACTTTTTTTTTGTCAAGTTTCAATGAGCTACTACAAACCATGTTGGATTTAGAGTTCCAAATTCATCTATCTATATAGGAGAGAACAGAGTGAAACCAAAAATAAAACTGCTACTTGAAACGAACGCTTCAACCTAGAAGAACAAAATTTGTTGAGCCATGTGGGATTTGTGTACTTGTCATTACCACCACATATCATCAAGATTGGAGGAAAAATATTTGCTGGTATTTCGGAAACTCGTAGTTTCTTGGAAGTTTGGCAACCTCTTTCAATGAAAGTGCTTCTCCACAGTCTCTGCTTAGGGCTACTTGAAGAGGAAACAAACCATAGAGACAAAACTGAGAACTACTTTTTTTTCTAGCTTCAAAGAGCTACTACAAACCATGTTGGATTATGGTTAGAATTTCATCCATCTATATAGGAGAGAACAGAAGGAATCCCAATATATAAAAACTGCTACTGTAGAAGAAAGCTTCAACCTCGTAGAAGAAAATTTGGTGAGCCAAGTGGGATTTGGGTACTTGTCATTACCACCACGTATCATCCAGATTGGGTGAAAAAATATTTGCTGGTATTTCGGAAACTCGTTATTTCTTGAAGCTTGGCAACCCTCTCAATGAAAGTGCTACTCCAAAGTCTGTGCCTAGGGCTACTTGAAGAGGAGAAAAACCATAGAGACAAAACGGAGAACTCCTTTATTTTGTCACGTTTCAAAGAGCTACTTCAAACCATGTTGGATTTAGAGTTCCAATTTCATCAATCTATATAGAAGAGAACAGAGTGAAACCTAAATATAAAACGACTACTGTAGACGAACGCTTCAACCTAGAAGAATAAAATTTGGTGAGCCAAGTGGGATTAGTGTACTTGTCATTACCACCCCGTATCATCAAGATAGGGTTAAAAAATATTTGCCGGTAATTCGGAATATCGTTATTTCTTGGAAGCTTGGAAACCCTTTTCAATGAAAGTGCTTTTCCACAGTCTGTGCCTAGAGATACTTGAAGAGGAAACAAACCATACAAACAAATCTGAGAACTCCTTTATTTTGTCAAGTTTCAAAGAGCTACTACAAACCATGTTGGATTTAGAGTTCCAAATTCATCTATCTTTATAGGACAGAACAGAGGGAAACCTAAAAATATAAACTGCAACTTGAAACGAACGCTTCAACCTAGAAGAACAAAATTTGGTGAGCCATGTGGTATTTGTGTACTTGTCATTACCACCACGTATCATCAAGATTGGGTGAAAAAGTATTTGCTGGTATTTCGGAATATCATTATTTTTTAGAAGATTGGCAACCCCTTTCAATGAAAGTGGTTTTCCACAGACTCTGCTTAGGACTACTTGAAGAGGAATCAAATCCTAGAGACAAAACTGAGAACTACTTTTTTTTGTCAAGTTTCAAAGAGCTACTACAAACCATGTTGTATTTAGAGTTCCAAATTCATCTATCTATATAGGAGACAACAGAGTGAAACCAAAAATAAAAACTGCTACTTGAAACGAACGCTTCAACCTAGAAGAACAAAATTTGTTGAGCCATGTGGGATTTGTGTACTTGTCATTACCACCACATATCATCAAGATTGGGGGAAAAATATTTGCTGGTATTTCGGAAACTCGTAGTTTCTTGGAAGTTTGGCAACCTCTTTCAATGAAAGTGCTTCTCCACAGTCTCTGCTTAGGGCTACTTGAAGAGGAAACAAACCATAGAGACAAAACTGAGAACTACTTTTTTTTCTAGCTTCAAAGAGCTACTACAAACCATGTTGGATTTAGGGTTCCAATTTCATATATCTATATAGGAGAGAACAGAAGGAAACCTAAATATAAATACTGCTACTGTAGACGAACGTTTCAACCTGGTAGAACAAAATTTGGTGAGCCAAGTGAGATTTGTGTACTTGTCATTACCACTACGTATCATCCAGATTGGGTGAAAAAATATTTGCTGGTATTTCGGAAACTCGTTATTTCTTGAAGCTTGGCAACCCTCTCAATGAAAGTGCTATTCCAAAGTCTGTGCCTAGGGCTACTTGAAGAGGAGAAAAACCATAGAGACAAAAGTGAGAACTCCTTTATTTTGTCACGTTTCAAAGAGCAACTACAAACCATGTTGGATTTAGAGTTCCAATTTCATCTATCTATAAAGAAGAGAACAGAGTGAAACCTAAATATAAAAACGACTACTGTAGACGAACGCTTTAACCTAGAAGAACAAAATTTGGTGAGCCAAGTGGGATTTGTGTCCTGATCATTACCACCAAGTATCCTCAAGATTGGGTAAAAAAATATTTGCTGGTATTTCGGAAACTCGTTATTTCTTAGAACCTTGGCAACCCCTCTCAATGAAAGTGCTTTCCACAGTCTATGCCTAGGGCTACTTGAAGATGAAACAACCATAGAGACAAAACTGAGAACTTCTTTATTTTGTCACGTTTCAAAGAGCTAGTAGAAACCATGTTGGATTTAGACTTCCAAATTCATCTATCTATATAGGAGAGAACACAGTGAAACAAAAATAAAAACTGCTACTGTAAACGAACGCTTCAACCTAGAGGAACAAAATTTGGTGAGCCAAGTGGGATTTGTGTACTGGTCATTAGCGCCACGTATCATCCAGATTGGTTGAAAAAATATTTGCTCGTATTTCGGAAACTCGTAATTTCTTGGAAGCTTGGCAACCTCTTTCAATGAAAGTGCATTTCCACAGTCTCTGCTTAGGGCTACTTGTAGAGGAAACAAACCATAGAGACAAAACTGAGAACTACATTATTTTGTCAAGTTTCAAAGAGCTACTACAAAGCATGTTGGATTTAGAGTTCCAAATACATCTATCTATATAGGAGAGAAGAGAAGGAAACCTAAAAATAAAAACTGCTACTGTAAACGAATGCTTCAACCTAGAAGAACAAAATTTGGTGAACCAAGTGGGATTTGTGTACCGATCATTACCACCACGTATCATCAAGATTGGGTGAAAAAATATTTGCTGGTATTTCGGAAACTCGTAATTTCTTGGAAACTTGGCAACCCCTTTCAATGAAAGTGCTTTTCCACAGTCTGTGCCTAGGGGTACTTGAAGAGGAAACAAACCATAGAGACAAAACTGAGAACTACTTTATTTTGTCAAGTTTCAAAGAGCTACTACAAACCATTCGGACTTAGAGTTCTAAATTCATCTATCTGTATAGGAGAGAACAGAGGGAAACCTACAAATATAAACTGCTACTGTAAACGAAAGCTTCAACCCAGAAGAACAAAATTTGGTGAGTCAAGTGGGATTTGAGTTCTGATCATTACCACCAGGTATCATCAAGATTGGGTGTAAAAATATTTGCTGGTATTTCGGAAACTCGTAATTTCTTGGAAACTTGGCAACCCCTTTCAATGAAAGTGCTTTTCCACAGTCTCTGCTTAGGGCTACTTGAAGAGGAAACAAATCATAGAGACAAAACAGATAACTCCTTTACTTTGTCAAGTTTCAAAGTGCTACTACAAACCATGTTGGATTTAGAGTTCCAAATTCATCTATCTATATAGGAGAGAACAGTGTGAAACCTAAAAATAAAAACTGCTACTGTAAACGAACGCTTCAACCTAGAAGAACAAAGTTTGGTGAGCCAAGTGGGATTTGTGTACTTGTCATTACCACCACGTATCATCAAGATTGGGTGAAAAAATATTTGCTGGTATTTCAGAAACCCGTAATTTCTTGGAAGCTTGGCAACCCCTTTCAATGAAAGTGCTTTACCACAGTCTGTGCCTAGGGATACTTGAAGAGGAATCAAACCATAGAGTCAAATCTTAGAACTCCGTTTCGTGTCAAATTTCAAAACCTACTACAAACCATGTTGGATTTAGAGTTCCAAATTCATCTATCTATGTAGAAGAGAACAGAGTGAAACCTAAATATGAAAACTGCTAGTGTAGACGAACGCTTCAACCTAGAAGAACACAATTTGGTGAGCCAAGTGGGATTTTGTACTTGTCATTACCACCACGTATCATCAAGATTGGGTGATAAAATATTTGCCGGTATTTCGGAAACTCGTAATTTCTTGGAAGCTTGGCAACACCTTTCAATATAAGTACTTTTCCACAGTCTCTGCTTATGGCTACTTGAAGAGGAAACCAACCATAGAGACAAAACTGAGAACTACTTTATTTTGTCAAGTTTCAAAGAGCTACTACAAACCATGTTGGATTTAGAGTTCCAAATTCATCTATCTATATAGGAGAGAACAGAGGGAAATCTAAATATAAAAACTGTTACCGTAGACGAACGCTTCAACCTAGAAGAACAGAATTTGGTGAGCCAAGTGGTATTTGTGTCGTGATCATTACCACCAAGTATCATCAAGATTGGGTGAAAAAATATTTGCTGGTATTTCGGAAACTCGTTATTTCTTAGAAGCTTGGCAACCCCTCTCAATGAAAGTGCTTTTCCACAGTCTGTGCCTAGGGCTACTTGAAGAGGAAACAAACCATAGAGACAAAACTTTGAACTACTTTATTTTGTCAAGTCTCAAAGAGCTACTACAAACCATGTTGGATTCAGAGTTCCAAATTCATCTATCTATATTGGAGAAAACAGAGTGAATCCTAAATATAAAAACTGCTACTGTAGACGAATGCTTCAACGTAGAAGAACATAATTTGGAGAACCAAGTGGTTTTAGTGTCCTGATCACTACCACCAAGTATCATAAAGATTGGGTGAAAAAATATTTGCTGGTGTTTCGGAAACTAGTTATTTCTTAGAAGCCTGGCAACCCCTCTCAATGAAAGTGCTTTTCCACAGTCTGTGCCTAGGGCTACTTGAAGAGGAAACAAAGCATAGAGACAAAACTGAGAACTTCTTTATTTTGTTCAGTTTCAAAGAGCTACTACAAACCATGTTGGATTTAGAGTTCCAAATTCATCTATCTATATAAGAGAGAACAGAGTGAAACCTAAAAATAAAAACTGCTACTGTAAACGAACGCTTCAACCTAGAAGAACAAAATTTGGTGAGCCAAGTGGGATTTGTGTACTTGTCATTACCACCACGTATCATCAAGATTGGGTGAAATAATATTTGCTGGTATTTCGGAAACTCATAATTTCTTGTGAGCTTGGCAACCCCTTTCAATGAAAGTGCTTTTCCACAGTCTCTGCTTATGGCTAATTGAAGAGGAAACAAACCATAGAGACAAATCTGAGAACTCCTATATTTTGTCAAGTTTCAAAGAGCTACTACAAACCATGTTGGAGTTAGAGTTCCAAATTCACCTATCTATGTAGAAGAGAACAGAGTTAAACCTATAATAAAAACTGCAACTCTAAACAAACGCTTAACCTAGAAGAACAAAATTTTGTGAGCCAAGTACGATTTGTGTACCGATCATTACCACCACGTATCATCAAGATTGGTTGAAAAAATATTTGCTGGTATTTCGGAATATCGTTATTTCTTAGAAGATTGGCAACCCCTTTCAATGAAAGTGCTTTTCCACAGTCTCTGCTTAGAACTACTTGAAGAGGAATCAAATCAAACAGACAAAACTAAGAACTACTTTTCTTTGTCAAGTTTCAAAGAGCTACTACAAACCTTGTTGGATTTAGAGTTCCAAATTTATCTATCTATATAGGAGAGAACAGAGTGAAAACTAAAAATAAAAACTGCTACTTGAAACGAACGCCTCAACCTAGAAGAACAAAATTTGGTGAGCCATGTGGGATTTGTGTACTTGTCATTACCCCACGTATCATCCAGATTGGGTGAAAAAATATTTGCTGGTATTTCGGAAACTTGTAATTTCTTGGAAGTTTGGTAACCTCTTTCAATGAAAGTGCTTCTCCACAGTCTCTGCATAGGGCTACTTGAAGAGGAAAGAAACCATAGAGACAAAACTGAGAACTAATTTTTTTTTTCAAGTTTCAAAGACCTACAACAAACCATGTTGGATTTAGAGTTCCAAATTCATCTATCTATATGGGAGAAAACAGAGGGAAACCTAAATAAAAATGACTACTGTAGACGAACGCTTCAACCTAGAAGAACAAAATTTGATGAGCCAAGTGGGATTTGTGCACCAATCATTACCACCAAGTATCATCAAGATTCTGTGAAAAAATATTTGCTGGTATTTCGGAAACACGTTATTTCTTGAAGCTTGGAAACCCCTCTCAATGAAAGTGTTTTTCCACAATCTGTGCCTAGGGCTACTGGAAGAGGAGAAAAACCATAGAGACAAAACTGAGAACTCCTTTATTTTGACACGTTTCAAAGAGCTACTACAAACCATGTTGGATTTAGAGTTCCAATTTCATCTATCTATATAGAAGAGAACAGAGTGAAACCTAAATATAAAAACTGCTACTGTAGACGAACGCTTCAACCTAGAAGAACAAAATTTGGTGAGCCAAGTGGGATTTGTGTCCTGATCATTACCACCACGTATAATCAAGATTGGGTGAAAAAATATTTGCTGGTGGTTCGGAAACGCGTTATTTCTTAGAAGCTTGGCAACCCCTCTAAAAGAAAGTGCTTTTCCACAGTCTGTGCCTAAGGCTACTTGAAGAGGAAACAAACCATAGAGACAAACCTGAGAAATTCGTTATTTTGTCACGTTTCAAAGAGCTACTAGAAACCATGTTGGATTTAGAGTTCAAAATTCATCTATCTATATAGGAGAGAACACAGTGAAACAAAAATAAAAACTCCTACTGTAAACGAGCGCTTCAACCTAGAAGAACAAAATTTGGTGAGCCAAGTGGGATTTGTGTACTTGTCATTAGCACCACGTATCATCCAGATTGGTTGAAAAAATATTTTCTCATATTTCGGAAACTCGTAATTTCTTGGACGCTTGGCAACCCCTTTCAATGAAAGTGCTTTTCCACAGTCTCTGCTTAGGGCTACTTGAAGTGGAAACAATTCACAGAGACAAAACTGAGAACTACTTTTTTTTGGTCAAGTTTCAAAGAGCTACTACAAACCATGTTGGATTTAGAGATCCAAATTCATCTATCTGTATGGGAGAGAACAGAGTGAAACCTAAAAATAAAAACTGCTACTTTAAACGAACGCTTCAACCTAGAAGAATAAAATTTGGTAAGCCATGTGGGATTTCTGTACTTGTCATTACCACCAATTATCATCAAGATTGGGTGAAATAATATTTACTGGTATTTTGGATACTCGTAATTTCTTGGAAGATTGGCAACCCCTTCAATGAAAGTGCTTTTCCACAGTCTGTGCCTAGGGCTTCTTGAAGAGGAAACAAACCATAGAGACAAAACTGAGAACTCCTTTACTTTGTCACGTTTCAAAGAGCTACTACAAACCATGTTGGATTTAGAGTTCCAAATTCATCTATCTACATAAGGAGAACAGAGTGAAACCTAAATATAAAAACTGCTACCGTAGACGAACGCTTCAACCTAGAAGAACAAAATTTGGTGAGCCAAGTGCGATTTGTGTCCTGATCAATACCACCAAGTGTCATCAGGATTGGGTGAAAAAATATTTGCTGGTATTTTGGATACTCGTAATTTCTTGGAAGCTTGGCAACCTTTTTCAATGAAAGTGCTTTTCCACAGTCTCTGCCTAGGGCTACTTGAAGAGGAAAGAAACCATAGAGACAAAATTGAGAACTACTTTTTTTGTCATCTTTCAAAAAGCTACTACCAACCATGTTGGATTTAGAGTTCCAAATTCATCTATCTATATAGGAGAGAACAGAGGGAAACCTAAATATAAGAACTGCTACTGTAGACGAACGCTTCAACCTACAAGACAAAATTTGGTGAGCCAACTGCGATTTGTGTCCTGATCATTACCACCAAGTGTCATCAAGATTGGGTGAAAAAATATTTGCTGGTATTTCGGAAACTAGTTATTTCTTAGAAGCTTGGAAACCCTTCTCAATGAAAGTGCTTTTCCACAGTCTGTGAGTAGGGCTACTTGAAGAGGAAACAAAGCATAGTGACAAAACTGAGAACTCCCATATTTTGCCAAGTTTCAAATAGCTACTACAAACCATGTTGGATTTAGAGTTCCAAATTCATGTATCTATATAGGAGAGAACAGAGTGAAACCTAAAAATAAAAACTACTACTGTAAACGAACGCTTCAACCTAGAAGAACAAAAATGGTGAGCCAAGTGGGATTTGTGTACTTGTCATTACCACCACGTATCATCAAGATTGGGTGAAAAAATATTTGCTGGTATTTCGGCAACTCGTAATTTGTTGGAAGCTTGGCAACCCGTTTCAATGAAAGTGCTTTTCCACAGTCTGTGCCTAGGGCTACTTGAAGAGGAAACAAACCATAGAGACAATTCTGAGAACTCCTTTATTTTGTCAAGTTTCAATGAGCTACTACAAACCATGTAGGATATAGAGTTCCAAATTCATCTATCTATGTAGAACAGAACAGAGTGAAACCTACATATAAAAACTGCTGCTGTAGACGAACGCTTCAACCTAGAAGAACAAAATTTGGTGAGCCAAGTAGGATTTGTGTACTGATCATTACCACCAAGTATCATCAAGATTGGGTAAAAGAATAATTGCTGGTATTTCGTAAACTCGTTATTTCTTGAAAGCTTGGCAACAACTTTCAATGAAATTGTTTTCCACAGTCTCTGCTTATGGCTAATTAAAGAAAAAAAAAAACCATAGAGACAAAACTGAGAACTACTTTTTTTTGTCAAGTTTCAAAAGCAACTACAAACCATGTTAGATTTAGAGTTCCAAATTCATCTATCTATATAGGAGAGAACAGAGTGAAACCTAAAAATAAAAACTGCTATTGTAAACGAACGCTTCAACCTAGAAGAACAAAATTTGGGGAGCCAAGTGGGATTGGTGTACTTGTCATTACCACCACGTATCATCAAGATTGGGTGAAAAAATATTTGATGGTATTTCAGAAACTCGTTATTTCTTAGAAGCTTGGCCAGCCCTCTCAATGAAAGTGCTTTTCCACAGTCTGTGCGTAGGGCTATTTGAAGGGAAAACAAACCATAGAGACAAAATTGAGAACTCCTTTATTTTGTCAAGTTTCAAAGAGCTACTACAAACCATGTTGGATTTACAGTTCCAAATTCATCTATCTATATAGAAGAGAACAGAGTGAAACCTAAATATAAAAACGACTTCTGTAGACGAACGCTTCAACCTCGAAGAACAAAATTTGGTGAGCCAAGAGGGATTGTGTCCTTATCATTACCACCAAGTATCATCAATTTTGGGTGAAAAATATTTGCTGGTATTTCGGAAACTAGTTATTTCTTAGAAGCTTGGCACCCCCTCTCAATGAAAGTGCTTTTCCACAGTCTGTGCCTAGGGCTACTTGAAGAGGAAACAAATCATAGAGACAAAACTGAGAACTACTTTATTTGTCAAGTTTCAAAGAGCTACTACAAAGCATGTTGGATTTAGAGTTCCAAATTCATCTATTTATATAGGAGAGAACAGAGTGGAACCTAAATTAATAAACTGCTACTGTAGACGAACGCTTCAACCTAGAAGAACAAAATTTGGTAAGCCAAGTGGGAATTGTGTACTTGTTATTACCACCACGTATCATCAAGATTGAGTGAAAAATATTTGCCGGTATTTCGGAGACTCGTAATTTCATGGAAGGTTGGCAACCCTTTCAATGAAAGTGCTTTTCCACAGACTCTGCTTAGGGCTACTTGAAGAGGAAACAAACATAGAGGCAAAACTGAGAATTCCTTTATTTTTTCAAGTTTTCAAAGAGCTACTACAAACCATGTTGGATTTAGAGTTCCAAATTCATCTATCTATATAGGAGAGAACAGAGGGAAACCTAAAAATATAAACAGCTCCTGTAAAGAAACGCTTCAACCTAGAAGAACAAAATTTGGTGAGTCAAGTGGGATTTGTGTATCGATCATTACCACTAAGTATCATCAAGATTGGGTGAAAAAATATTTGCTGGTATTTCGGAAACTCGTTGTTTCTGCAACCCCTTTCGATGAAAGTGCTTTTCCACAGTCTCTGCTTAGGGCTACTTGAAGAAAAAACAAAGCATAGAGTCAAAACTGAGAACTACTTTATTTTGTCAAGTTTCAAAGAGCGACTAGAAACCATGTTGGATTTAGAGTTCCAAAATCATCTATCTATATAGGAGAGAACAGAGGGAAACCTAAAAATAAAAACTGCTACTGTAAACGAAGGCTTCAAAATAGAAGAAGAAAATTTGGTGAGCCAAGTGGGATTTGTGTACCGATCATTACCATCAGGTATCATCAAGATTAGGTGAAAAAATATTTGCTGGTATTTCGGAAACTGGTAATTTCTTGGAAGCTTGGCAACCCCTTTCAATTAAAAGTGCTGTTCCACAGTCTCTGCTTAGGGCTATTTTAAGAGGAAACAAACCATAGAGACAAATCTGAGAATTCCTTTATTTTGTCAAGTTTCAAAGAGCTACTACAAACCATGTTGGATTTAGTGTTCCAAATTCATCTATCTATATATGAGAGAACAGAGGGAGACCTAAAAATATAAACAGCTGCTGTAAACGAACGCTTCAACCTAGAAGAACAAAATTTGGTGAGTCAAGTGGGATTTGTGTACCGATCATTACAACCAACTATCATCAAGATTGGGTAAAAAAAATATTTGCTGGTATTTCGGAAACTCATTATTTCTTAGAAGCTTGGCAACCCCTGTCAATGAAAGTGCTTTTCCACAGTCTGTGCCTAGGGCTACTTGAAGAGGAAACAAACCATAGAGACAAAACTGAGAACTACTTTATTTTGCCAAGTTTCAAAGAGCTACTACAAACCATGTTGGATTTAGAGTTCCAAATTCATCTATCTATATAGGAGAGAACAGAGTGAAACCTATAAATAAAAACTGCTACTGTAAACGATCGCTTCAACCTAGAAGAACAAAATTTGGTGAACCAATTGTGATTTGTGTACTTGTCATTACCACCACGTATCATCGAGATTGGGTGAAAAAATATTTGCTGGTATTTCGGAAACTCGTAATTTCTTGGAAGCTTGGCAACCCTTTCAATGAAAGTGCTATTCCACAGTCTGTGAATAGGGCTACTTGAAGAGGAAACAAAGCATAGAGACAAAACTGAGAACTACTTTATTTTGTCATGTTTCAAAGAGCTACTACAAAGCATGTTGGATTTAGAGTTCCAAATTCATCTATCTATATAGGAGAGAACAGAGTGAAACCTAAATTTAAAAACTGGTACTGTAGAGGAACGCTTCAGTCTAGAAGAACAGAATTTGGTGAGCCAAGAGGGATTTGTGTCCTTATCATTACCACCAAATATCATCAAGATTGGGTGAAAAAATATTTGCTGGTATTTCGGAAACTAGTTATTTCTTAGAAGCTTGGCACCCCCTCTCAATGAAAGTGCTTTTCCACAGTCTGTGCCTAGGGCTATTTGAAGAGGAAACAAATCATAGAGACAAAACTGAGAACTACTTTATTTTGTCAAGTTTCAAAGAGCTACTACAAAGCATGTTGGATTTAGAGTTCCAAATTCATCTATTTATATAGGAGAGAACAGAGTGAAACCTAAAAATAAAAACTGCAACTGTAAACAAACGCTTCAACCTAGAAGAACAAAATTTGGTGAGCCAAGTACGATTTGTGTACCGATCATTACCACCACGTATCATCAAGATTGGGTGAAAAAATATTCGCTGGTATTTCGGAATATTGTTATTTCTTAGAAGATTTTCAACCCCTTTCAATGAAAGTGCTTTTCCACAGTCTCTGCTGAGGACTACTTGAAGAGGAATCAAATCATAGAGACAAAACTGAGAACTAGTTTTTTTTTGTCAAGTTTCAAAGAGCTACTACAAACCATGTTGGATTTAGAGTTCCAAATTCATCTATCTATATAGGAGAGAACAGAGTGAAACCAAAAATAAAACTGCTACTTGAAACGAACGCTTCAACCTAGAAGAACAAAATTTGTTGAGCCAAGTGGGATTTGTGTACTTGTCATTACGACCACGTATCATCCAGATTGGGTGAAAAAATATTTGCTGGTATTTCGGAAACTCGTTATTTCTTGAAGCTTGGCAACCCTCTCAATGAAAGTGCTACTCCAAAGTCTGTGCCTAGGGCTACTTGAAGAGGAGAAAAACCATAGAGACAAAACGGAGAACTCCTTTATTTTGTCACGTTTCAAAGAGCTACTACAAACCATGTTGGATTTAGAGTTCCAATTTCATCTATCTATATAGAAGAGAACAGAATGAAACCTAAATATAAAACGACTACTGTAGACGAACGCTTCAACCTAGAAGAATAAAATTTGGTGAGCCAAGTGGGATTAGTGTACTTGTCATTACCACCCCATATCATCAAGATAGGGTGAGAAAATATTTGCTGGTAATTCGGAATATGGTTATTTCTTGGTAGCTTGGAAACCCTTTTCAATGAAAGTGCTTTTCCACAGTCTGTGCCTAGAGATACTTGAAGAGGAAACAAACCATACAATCAAATCTGAGAACTCCTTTATTTTGTCAAGTTTCAAAGAGCTACTACAAACCATGTTGGATTTAAAGTTCCAAATTCATCTATATTTATAGGACAGAACAGAGGGAAAACCTAAAAATATAAACTGCAACTTGAAACGAACGCTTCAACCTAGAAGAACAAAATTTGGTGAGCCATGTGGTATTTGTGTACTTGTCATTACCACCACGTATCATCAAGATTGGGTGAAAAAATATTTGCTGGTATTTCGGAATATCTTTATTTTTTAGAAGATTGGCAACCCCTTTCAATGAAAGTGCTTTTCCACAGACTCTGCTTAGGACTACTTGAAGAGGAATCAAATCCTAGAGACAAAACTGAGAACTACTTTTTTTTTGTCAAGTTTCAAAGAGCTACTACAAACCATGTTGGATTTAGAGTTCCAAATTCATCTATCTATATAGGACACAACAGAGTGAAACCAAAAATAAAAACTGCTACTTGAAACGAACGCTTCAACCTAGAAGAACAAAATTTGTTGAGCCATGTGGGATTTGTGTACTTGTCATTACCACCACGCATCATCCAGATTGGGTGAAAAAATATTTGCTGGTATTTCGGAAACTTGTAATTTCTTGGAAGTTTGGCAACCCCTTTCAGTGAAACTGCTTCTCCACAGTCTCTGCTTAGGGCTACTTGAAGAGGAAACAAACCATAGAGACAAAAGTGAGAACTACTTTTTTTTTCTAGCTTCAAAGAGCTACCACAAACCATGTTGGATTTAGGGTTCCAATTTCATCCATCTATATAGGAGAGAACAGAAGGAAACCTAAATATAAAAACTGCTACTGTAGACGAACGCTTCAACCTGGTAGAACAAAATTTGGTGAACCAAGTGGGATTTGTGTACTTGTCATTACGACCACGTATCATCCAGATTGGGTGAAAAAATATTTGCTGGTATTTCGGAAACTCGTTATTTCTTGAAGCTTGGCAACCCTCTCAATGAAAGTGCTATTCCAAAATCTGTGCCTAGGGCTACTTGAAGAGGAGAAAAACCATAGAGACAAAACGGAGAACTCATTTATTTTGTCACGTTTCAAAGAGCAACTACAAACCATGTTGGATTTAGAGGTCCAATTTCATCTATCTATAAAGAAGAGAACAGAGTGAAAAATAAATATAAAAACGACTACTGTAGACGAACGCTTTAACCTAGAAGAACAAAATTTGGTGAGCCAAGTGGGATTTTTGTCCTGATCATTACCACCAAGTATCCTCTAGATTGGGTGAAAAAATATTTGCTGGTATTTCGGAAACTCGTTATTTCTTAGAAGCTTGGCACCCCCTCTCAATGAAAGTGCTTTTCCACAGTCTGTGCCTAGGGCTACTTGAAGAGGAAACAAATCATAGAGACAAAACTGAGAACTACTTTATTTTGTCAAGTTTCAAAGAGCTACTACAAACCATGTTGGATTTAGAGTTCCAAATTCATCTATTTATATAGGAGAGAACAGAGTGAAACCTAAATATTAAAACTGCTACTGTAGACGAATGCTTCAACCTAGAAGAACAAAATTTGGTAAGCCAAGTGGGATGTGTGTACTTGTCATTACCACCACGTATCATCAAGATTGGGTGAAAAAATATTTGCTGGTATTTCGGAATATCGTTATTTCTTAGAAGATTGGCAACCCCTCTCAATGAAAGTGCTTTTCCAAAGTCTGTGCCTAGGGCTACTTGAAGAGGAAAAAAACCACAGAGACAAAACTGAGAACTCCTTCATTTTGTCACCTTTCAAAGAGCTACTACAAACCATGTTGCATTTAGAGTTCCAAATTCATTTATCTACATAGGAGAGAACAGAGTGAAACCTAAAAATAAAAACTGCAACTGTAAACAAACGCTTAAACCTAGAAGAACAAAATTTGGTGAGCCAAGTACGATTTGTGTACCGATCATTACCACCACGTATCATCAAGATTGGGTGAAAAAATATTCACTGGTATTTCGGAATATTGTTATTTCTTAGAAGATTTTCAACCCCTTTCAATGAAAGTGCTAATCTACAGTCTCTGCTGAGGACTACTTGAAGAGGAATCAAATCATAGAGACAAAACTAAGAACTACTTTTTTTTTGTCAAGTTTCAAAGAGCTACTACAAACCATGTTGGATTTAGAGTTCCAAATTCATCTATCTATATAGGAGAGAACAGAGTGAAACCAAAAATAAAAACAGCTACTGTAAACGAACGATTCAACCTGGAACAACAAAACTTGGTGAGCCAAGTGGGATTTGTGTACTTGGCATTACCACCACGTATCATCAAGATTGGGTGAAAAAATATTTGCTGGTATTTCGGAAACTCGTAATTTCTTGGAAGCTTGGCAACCCCTTTCAATGAAAGTGCTTTTCCACAGTCTGTGCCTAGGGCTACTTGAAGAGGAAACAAACCATAGAGACAAATCTGAGAACCCCTTTGTTTTGTCTAGTTTAAAAGAGCTACTACAAACCATGTTGGATTTAGAGTTCCAAATTCATCTATCTATGTAGAAGAGAACAGAGTGAAACCTAAATATAAAAACTGATACTGTAGACGAACGCTTCAACCTAGAAGAACAAAATTTGGTGAGCCAAGTGGGATTAGAGTACTTGTCATTACCACCACGTATCATCAAGATTGGGGGAAAAAATATTTGCTGGTATTTCGGAAACTAGTAATTTCTTGGAAGCTTGGCTACACCTTTCAATGAAAGTGCTTTTCCACAGTCTCTGCTTATGGCTATATTCAGAGGAAACAAACCATAGAGAAAAAACTGAGAACTCCTTTATTTTGTCAAGTTTCAAATAGCTACTACAAACCATGTTGGATTTAGAGTTCCAAATTCATCTATCTATATAGGACAGAACAGAGGGAAATCTAAATATAAAAACGACTAGTGTAGACGAACGCTTCAACCAAGAAGAACAAAATTGGATGATCCAAGTGGGATTTTGTACCGATCATTACCACCAAGTATCCTCAAGATTGGGTGAAAAAATATTTGCTGGCATTTTGGAAACTAGTTATTTCTTAGAAGCTTGGCAACCCCTCTCAATGAAAGTGCTTTTCCACAGTCTGTGCCTAGGGCTACTTGAATTGGAAACAAACGATAGAGACAAAAGTGAGAACTACTTTATTTTGTCAAGTTTCAAAGAGCTACTACAAACCATGTTGGATTTATAGTTCCAAATTCATCTATCTATATAGGAGAGAACAAAGTAAAACGTAAAAATAAAAACTGCTACTGTACACGAACGCTTCAACCTAGAAGAACAAAATTTGGTGAGCCAAGTGGGATTTTTGTACTTGTCATTACCACCACGTATCATCAAGATTGGGTGAAAAAATATTTGCTGGTATTTCGGAAACTCGTAATTTCTTGGAAGCTTGGCAACACCTTTCAATGAAAATGCTTTTCCACAATCTCTGCTAATGGCTACTTGAAGAGGAAACAAACCATAGAGACAAAACTGAGAACTACTTTATTTTGTCAATTTTCAAAGAGCTACTACAAACCATGTTGGATTTAGAGTTCCAAATTCATCTATCTATATAGGAGAGAACAGAGGGAAACGTAAATATAAAAACTGCTACTGTAGACGAACGCTTAAACCTAGAAGAACAGAATTTGGTGAGCCAAGTGGGATTTGTGTCCTGATCATTACCACCAAGTATCATCAAGATTGGGTGAAAAAATATTTGCTGGTATTTCGGAAAATCATAATTTCTTGGAAGCTTGGCAAACCCTTTCAATTAAAGTGCATTTCCACAGTCTGTGACTAGGGCTACTTGAAGAGGAAACAAACCACAGAGACAAAACTGAGAACCCTTTATTTTGTCAAGTTTCAAAGAGCTACTACAAACCATGTTGGATTTAGAGTTCCAAATTAATCTATCTATATAGGAGAGAACAGAGTGAAACCTAAAAATAAAAACAGCTACTGTAAACGAACGCTTCAACCTAGAAGAACAAAACTTGATGAGTGAAGTGGGCTTTGTGTACTTGTCATTACAACCACGTATCATCAAGATTGGGTGTAAAAATATTTGCTGGTATTTCGGAAACTCGTTATTTCTTGGAAGCTTTGCAACCCCTTTCAATGAAAGTGCTTTTCCACAGTCTGTGACTAGGGCTACTTGAAGAGGAAACAAACCATTTAATCAAAACTGAGAACCCTTTATTTTGTCAAGTTTCAAAGAGCTACTACAAACCATGTTGGATTTAGAGTTCCAAATTCATCTATCTATGTAGAAGAGAACAGAGTGAATCCTAAATATAAAAACTGATACTGTAGACGAACGCTTCAACCTAGAAGAACAAAATTTGGTGAGCCAAGTGGGATTTGAGTACTTGTCATTACCACCACGTATCATCAAGATTGGGGGAAAAAATATTTGCTGGTATTTCGGAAACTAGTAATTTCTTGGAAGCTTGGCTACACCTTTCAATGAAAGTGCTTTTCCACAGTCTCTGCTTATGGCTACATTCAGAGGAAACAAACCATAGAGAAAAAACTGAGAACTCCTTTATTTTGTCAAGTTTCAGAGAGCTACTACAAACCATGTTGGATTTAGAGTTCCAAATTCATCTATCTATATAGGACAGAACAGAGGGAAATCAAAATATATAAACGACTACTGTAGACGAACGCTTCAACCTAGAAGAACAAAATTTGATGATCCAAGTGGGATTTTGTACCGATCATTACCACCAAGTATCCTCAAGATTGGGTGAAAAAATATTTGCTGGCATTTTGGAAACTAGTTATTTCTTAGAAGCTTGGCAACCCCTCTCAATTAAAGTGCTTTTCCACAGTCTGTGCCTAGGGCTACTTGAATTGGAAACAAACCATAGAGACAAAACTGAGAACTACTTTATTTTGTCAAGTTTCAAAGAGCTACTACAAACCATGTTGGATTTACAGTTCCAAATTCAATTATCTATATAGGAGAGAACAGAGTAAAATGTAAAAATAAAAACTGCTACTGTAGACGAACGCTTCAACCTAGAAGAACAAAATTTGGTGAGCCAAGTGGGATTTGAGTACTTGTCATTACCACCACGTATCATCAAGATTGGGGGAAAAAATATTTGCTGGTATTTCGGAAACTAGTAATTTCTTGGAAGCTTGGCTACACCTTTCAATGAAAGTGCTTTTCCACAGTCTGTGCCTAGGGCTACTTGAAGAGGAAACAAACCACAGAGACAAAACTGAGAACCCTTTATTTTGTCAAGTTTTAAAGAGCTACTACAAACCATGTTGGATTTAGAGTTCCAAATTCATCTATCTATATAGGAGAGAACAGAGTGAAACCTAAAAATAAAAACAGCTACTATAAACGAACGCTTCAACCTAGAAGAACAAAACTTGATGAGTGAAGTGGGATTTGTGTACTTGTCATTACAACCACGTATCATCAAGATTGGGTGAAAAAATATTTGCTGGTATTATGGAAACTCGTAATTTCTTGGAAGCTTGGCAAACCCTTTCAATGAAAGTTCTTTTCCACAGTCTGAGCCTAGGGCTACTTGAAGAGGAAACAAACCATAGAGACAAATCTGAGAACCCCATATTTTGTCTAGTTTCAAAGAGCTACTACAAACCATGTTGGATTTAGAGTTCCAAATTAATCTATCTATATAGGAGAGAACAGAGTGAAACCAAAATATAAAAACTGCTACTGTAGACGAACGCTCCAACCTAGAAGAACAAAATTTGGTGAGCCAAGTGGGATTTGAGTACTTGTCTTTACCACCACGTATCATCAAGATTGGGTGAAAAAATATTTGCTGTCATTTTGGAAACTAGTTATTTCTTTGAAGCTTGGCAACCCCTCTCAATGAAATTGCTTTTCCACAGTCTGTGCCTAGGGCTACTTGAATTGGAAACAAACCATAGAGACAAAACTGAGAACTACTTTATTTTGTCAAGTTTCAAAGAGCTACTACAAACCATGTTGGATTTAGAGTTCCAAATTCATCTATCTATATAGGAGAGAACAGAGTAAAACGTAAAAATAAAAACTGCTACTGTAGACGAACGATTCAACCTAGAATAACAAAATTTGGTGAGCCAAGTGGGATTTGTGTCCTGATCATTACCACCAAGTATCATCAAGATTGGGTGAAAAAATATTTGCCTGTATTTCGGAAAATCATAATTTCTTGGAAGCTTGGCAAACCCTTTCAATTAAAGTGCATTTCCACAGTCTGTGCCTATGGCTACTTGAAGAGGAAACAAACCACAGAGACAAAACTGAGAACCCTTTATTTTGTCAAGTTTCAAAGAGCTACTACAAACCATGTTGGGTTTAGAGTTCCAAATTCATCTATCTATATAGTAGAGAACAGAGTGAAACCTAAAAATAAAAACAGCTACTGTAAACGAACGCTTCAACCTAGAAGAACAAAACTTGATGAGTGAAGTGGAATTTGTGTACTTGTCATTACAACCACGTATCATCAAGTATGGGTGAAAAAATATTTGCTGGTGTTTCGGAAACTCGTAATTTCTTGGAAGCTTGGCAAACCCTTTCAATGAAAGTGCTTTTCCACAGTCTGTGCCTAGGGCTACTTGAAGAGGAAACAAACCATAGAGACAAATCTGAGAACCCCATATTATGTCTAGTTTCAAAGAGCTACTACAAACCATGTTGGATTTAGAGTTCCAAATTCATCTATCTATATAGGAGAGAACAGAGGGAAATCTAAATATAAAAACGACTACTGTAGACGAACGCTTCAACCTAGAAGAACAAAATTGGATGATCCAAGAAGGATATTGTACCGATCATTACCACCACGTATCCTCAAGATTGGGTGAAAAAATATTTTCTGGCATTTTGGAAACTAGTTATTTCTTAGAAGCTTGGCAACCCCTCTCAATGAAAGTGCTTTTCCACAGTCTGTGCCTAGGGCTACTTGAATTGGAAACAAACCATAGAGACAAAACTGAGAACTACTTTATTTTGTCAAGTTTCAAAGAGCTACTACAAACCATGTTGGATTTATAGTTCCAAATTCATCTATCTATATAGGAGAGAAGAAAGTAAAACGTAAAAATAAAAACTGCTACTGTACACGAACGCTTCAACCTAGAAGAACAAAATTTGGTGAGCCAAGTGGGATTTGAGTACTTGTCATTACCACCACGTATCATCAAGATTGGGTGAAAAAATATTTGCTGGTATTTCGGAAACTCGTAATTTCTTGGAAGCTTGGCAACACCTTTCAATGAAAATGCTTTTCCACAATCTCTGCTAATGGCTACTTGAAGAGGAAACAAACTATAGAGACAAAACTGAGAACTACTTTATTTTGTCAATTTTCAAAGAGCTACTACAAACCATGTTGGATTTAGAGTTCCAAATTTATCTATCTATATAGGAGAGAACAGAGGGAAACCTAAAAATAAAAACAGCTACTGTAAACGAACGCTTCAACCTAGAAGAACAAAACTTGATGAGTGAAGTGGGATTTGTGTACTTGTCATTACAACCACGTATCATCAAGATTGGGTGAAAAAATATTTGCTGGTATTTCGGAAACTCGTAATTTCTTGGAAGCTTGGCAACCCCTTTCAATGAAAGTGCTTTTCCACAGTCTGTGCCTAGGGCTACTTGAAGAGGAAACAAACCATAGAGACAAATCTGAGAACCCCATATTTTGTCTAGTTTCAAAGAGCTACTACAAACCATGTTGGATTTACAGTTCCAAATTAATCTATCTATATAGGAGAGAACAGAGTGAAACCAAAATATAAAAACTGCTACTGTAGACGAACGCTTCAACCTAGAAGAACAAAATTTGGTGAGCCAAGTGGGATTTGAGTACTTGTCATTACCACCACGTATCATCAAGATTGGGGAAAAAAATATTTGCTGGCATTTCGGAAACTAGTTATTTCTTAGAAGCTTGGCAACCCCTCTCAATGAAAGTGCTTTTCCACAGTCTGTGCGTAGGGCTACTTGAATTGGAAACAAACCATAGAGACAAAACTGAGAACTACTTTATTTTGTCAAGTTTCAAAGAGCTACTACAAACCATGTTGGATTTATAATTCCAAATTCATCTATCTATATAGTAGAGAACAGAGTGAAACCTAAATATAAAAACGACTTCTGCAGACGAACGCTTAAACCTAGAAGAACAGAATTTGGTGAGCAAAGTGGGATTTTTGTCCTGATCATTACCACCAAGTATCATCAAGATTGGGTGTAAAAATATTTGCTGGTATTTAGGAAACTCGTTATTTCTTGGAAGCTTGGCAACTCCTTTCAATGAAAGTGCTTTTCCACAGTCTGTGCCTATGGCTACTTGAAGAGAAACCAAACTATAGAGACAAAACTGAGAACCCTTTATTTTGTCAAGTTTCAAAGAGCTACTATAAACCATGTTGGATTTAGAGTTCCAAATTCATCTATCTATGTAGAAGAGAACAGAGTGAAATCTAAATATAAAAACTGATACTGTAGACGAACGCTTCAACCTAGAAGAACAAAATTTGGTGAGCCAAGTGGGATTTGAGAACTTGTGATTACCACCACGTATCATCAAGATGGGGGAAAAAATATTTGCTGGTATTTCGGAAAATCGTAATTTCTTGGAAGCTTGGCTACACCTTTCAATGAAAGTGCTTTTCCACAGTCTCTGCTTATGGCTACTTGAAGAGGAAACAAACCATAGAGACAAAACTGAGAACTACTTTGTTTTGTCAAGTTTCAAAGAGCTACTACAAACCATGTTGGATTTAGAGTTCCAAATTCATCTATCTATATAGGAGAAAACAGAGGGAAACCTAAATAAAAAAAACTACTGTAGACGAACACTTAAACCTAGAAGAACAGAATTTGGTGAGCCAAGTGCGATTTGTGTCCTGATCATTACCACCAAGTATCATCAAGATTGGGTGAAAAAATATTTGCTGGTATTTCGGAAAATCATAATTTCTTGGAAGCTTGGCAAACCCTTTCAATTAAAGTGCATTTCCACAGTCTGTGCCTAGGGCTACTTGAAGAGGAAACAAACCACAGAGACAAAACTGAGAACCCTTTATTTTGTCAAGTTTCAAAGAGCTACTACAAACCATGTTGGATTTAGAGTTCCAAATTCATCTATCTATATAGGAGAGAACAGAGTGAAACCTAAAAATAAAAACAGCTACTGTAAACGAACGCTTCAACCTAGAAGAACAAAACTTGATGAGTGAAGTGGGATTTGTGTACTTGTCATTACAACCACGTATCATCAAGATTGGGTGTAAAAATATTTGCTGGTATTTCAGAAACTCGTTATTTCTTGGAAGCTTTGCAACCCCTTTCAATGAAAGTGCTTTTCCACAGTCTGTGCCTAGGGCTACTTGAAGAGGAAACAAACCATTTAATCAAAACTGAGAACCCTTTATTTTGTCAAGTTTCAAAGAGCTACTACAAACCTAGTTGGATTTAGAGTTCCAAATTCATCTATCTATATAGAAGAGAACAGAGTGAAACCTAAATATAAAAACGACTTCTGTAGACGAACGCTTAAACCTAGAAGAACAGAATTTGGTGAGCAAAGTGGGATTTGTGTCCTGATCATTACCACCAAGTATCATCAAGATTGGGTGTAAAAATATTTGCTGGTATTTAGGAAACTCGTTATTTCTTGGAAGCTTGGCAACTCCTTTCAATGAAAGTGGTTTTCCACAGTCTGTGCCTATGGCTACTTGAAGAGAAACCAAACTATAGAGACAAAACTGAGAACCCTTTATTTTGTCAAGTTTCAAAGAGCTACTATAAACCATGTTGGATTTAGAGTTCCAAATTCATCTATATATGTAGAAGAGAACAGAGTGAAACCTAAATATAAAAACTGATACTGTAGACGAACGCTTCAACCTAGAAGAACAAAATTTGTTGAGCAAAGTGGGATTTGAGAACTTTAAATTACCACCACGTATCATCAAGTTTGGGGTTAAAATATTTGCTGGTATTTCGGAAACTCGTAATTTCTTGGAAGCTTGGCTACACCTTTCAAGGAAAGTGCTTTTCCACAGTCTCTGCTTATGGCTACTTGAAGAGGAAACAAACCATAGAGACAAAACTGAGAACTACTTTATTTTGTCACGTTTCAAAGAGCTACTAAAAACCATGTTGGATTTAGAGTTCCAAATTCATCTATCTATATAGGAGAGAACAGAGGGACACCTAAATATTAAAACTGCTACTGTCGAAGTACGCTTAAACTTAGAAGAACAGAATTTGGTGAGCCAAGTGGGATTTGTGTCCTGATCGTTACCACCAAGTATCATCAAGATTGGGTGTAAAAATATTTGCTGGTATTTCGGAAACTCGTTATTTCTTGGAAGCTTGGCAACTCCTTTCAATGAAAGTGCTTTTCCACAGTCTGTGCCTAGGGCTACTTGAAGAGGAAACAAACCATTTAATCAAAACTGAGAACCCTTTATTTTGTCAAGTTTCAAAGAGCTACTACAATCCATGTTGGATTTAGAGTTCCAAATTCATCTATCTATATAGGAGAGAACAGAGTGAAACCAAAAATAAAAACAGCTACTGTAAACGAACGATTCAACCTGGAACAACAAAACTTGGTGAGCCATGTGCGATTTGTGTACTTGTCATTACCACCACGTATCATCAAGATTGGGGGAAAAAATATTTGCTGCTATTTCGGAAACTCGTAATTTCTTGGAAGCTTGGCTACACCTTTCAATGAAAGTGCTTTTCCACAGTCTCTGCTTATGGCTACATGAAGAGGAAACAAAACATAGAGACAAAACTGAGAAATACTTTATTTTGTCAAGTTTAAAAGAGCTACTACAAACCATGTTGGATTTAGAGTTTCAAATTCATCTATCTATATAGGAGAGAACAGAGGAAAATCTAAATATAAAAACGACTACTGTAGACGAACGCATAAACCTAGAAGTACAAAATTTGATTATCCAAGTGGGATTTGTGTACCGATCATTACCACCAAGTATCCTGAAGATTGGGTGAAAAAATATTTGCTGGCATTTCGGAAACTAGTTATTTCTTAGAAGCTTGGCAACCCCTCTCAATGAAAGTGCTTTTCCACAGTCTGTGCCTAGGGCTACTTGAATTGGAAACAAACCATAGAGACAAAACTGAGAACTACTTTATATTGTCAAGTTTCAAAGAGCTACTACAAACCATGTTGGATTTAGAGTTCCAAATTCATCTATCTATATAGAAGAGAACAGAGTGAAACGTAAATATAAAAACGACTTCTGTAGACGAACGCTTAAACCTAGAAGAACAGAATTTGGTGAGCCAAGTGGGATTTGTGTCCTGATCATTACCACAAAGTATCATCAAGTTTGGGTGTAAAAATATTTGCTGGTATTTAGGAAACTCGTTATTTCTTGGAAGCTTGGCAACCCCTTTCAATGAAAGTGCTTTTCCACTGTCTTTGCCTAGGGCTACTTGAAGAGAAAACAAACCATTGAGACAAAACTGAGAACCCTTTATTTTGACAAGTTTCAAAGAGCTACTACAAACCATGTTGGATTTAGATTTCCAAATTCATTTATCTATGTAGAAGAGAACAGAGTGAAACCTAAATATAAAAACTGATACTGTAGACGAACGCTTCAACCTAGAAGAACAAAATTTGGTGAGCCAAGTGAGACTTGAGTACTTGTCATTACCACCACGTATTATCAAGATGGGGGAAAAAATATTTGCTGGTATTTCGGAAACTCGTAATTTCTTGGAAGCTTGGCTACACCTTTCAATGAAAGTGCTTTTCCACAGTCTCTGCTTATGGCTACTTGAAGAGGAAACAAACCATAGAGACAAAACTGAGAACTACTTTGTTTTGTCAAGTTTGAAAGAGCTACTACAAACCATGTTGGATTTAGAGTTCCAAATTCATCTATCTATATAGGAGAGAAAAGAGGGAAAACTAAATAAAAACGACTACTGTAGACGAACGCTTCAACCTAGAGGAACAAAATTTGATGAGCCAAGTGGGATTTGTGCACCAATCATTACCACCAAGTATCCTCAAGATTGGGTGAAAAAATATTTGCTGGCATTTCGGAAACTAGTTATTTCTTAGAAGCTTGGCAACCCCTATCAATGAAAGTGGTTTTCCACAGTCTGTGCCTAGGGCTACTTGAATTGGAAACAAACCATAGAGACAAAACAGAGAACTACTTTATTTTGTCAAGTTTCAAAGAGCTACTACAAACCATGTTGGATTTAGAGTTCCAAATTCATCTATCTATATAGGAGAGAACAGAGTGAAACCTAAATATAAAAAATGATACTGTAGACGAACGCTTCAACCTAGAAGAACAAAATTTGGTGAGCCAAGTGGGATTTGTGTACTTGTCATTACCACCAGGTATCATCAAGATTGGGTGAAAAAATATTTGCTGGTATTTCGGAAACTCGTTATTTCTTGGAAGCTTGGCAACCCCTTTCAATGAAAGTGCATATCCACAGTCTCTGCTTAGGGGTACTTTAAGAGGAACAAACCATAGAGAGAAAACTGAGAACTACTTTATTTTGTCAGTTTCAAAGAGCTACTACAAACAATGTTGGATTTAGAGTTCCAAATTAATCTATCTATATAGAAGAGAACAGAGAGAAACCTAAATATAAAACCGACTTCTATAGACGAACGCTTAAACCTAGAAGAACAGAATTTGGTGAGCCAAGTGGGATTTGTGTCCTGATCATTACCACCAAGTATCATCAAGATTGGGAGTAAAAATATTTGCTGGTATTTCGGAAACTCGTTATTTCTTGGAAGCTTGTCAACGCCTTTCAATGAAAGTGCTTTTCCACATTCTGTGCCTAGGGCTACTTGAAGAGGAAACAAACCATAGAGACAAAACTGAGAACCCTTTATTTTGTCAAGTTTCAAAGAGCTACTACAATCCATGTTGGATTTAGAGTTCCAAATTCATCTATCTATATAGGAGGGAACAGAGGGAAACCTAAATATAAAAACTGCTACTGTAGACGAACGCTTCAACCTAGAAGAACAAAATTTGGTGAGCCAACTGGGACTTGTGTACTTGTCATTACCACAACGTATCATCAAGATTTTGTGAAAAAATATTTGCTGGTATTTCGGAAACACGTAATTTCCTGGAAGCTTGGCAACCCCTTTCAATGAAAGTGCTTTTCCATAGTCTCTGCTTATGGCTACTTGTAGAGGAAACAAACCATAGAGACAAAACTGAGAACTACTATTTTTGTCATGTTTCAAAGAGCTACTAAAAACCATGTTGGGTTTAGAGTTCCAAATTCATCTATCTATATAGGAGGGAACAGAGGGAAACCTAAATATAAAAACTGCTAGTGTAGATGAACGCTTCAACCTAGAAGAACAAAATTTGGTGAGCCAAGTGGGATTAGTGTACTGATCATTACCACCAAGTATCATCAAGATTGGTTGAAAAAATATTTGCTGATATTTCGTAAACTAGTTATTTCTTAGAAGCTTGGCAACGCCTGTCAATGAAAGTTCTTTTCCACAGTGTGTGCGTAGGGCTACTTGAAGAGGAAACAAAGCATAGAGACAAAACTGAGAACTCCTTTATTTTGCCAAGTTTCAAAGAGCTGCTATGAACCATGTTGGATTTAGTGTTCCAAATTCATCTATCTATATAGGAGAGAACAGAGTGAAACCTAAAAATAAAAACTGCTACTGTAAACGAACGGTTCAACCTAGAAGAACAAAATTTGGTGAGTCAAGGGGGATATGTGTACTTGTCATTACCACCACGTATCCTCAAGATTGGGTGAAAAAATATTTGCTGGTATTTCGGAAACTCGTTGTTTCTTGGAAGCTTGGCAACCCCTTTCAATGAAAGTGCTTTTCCACACTCTCTGTTTAGGGCTTATTGAAAAAAAAACAAAGCATAGAGTCAAAACTGAGAACTACTTTTTTTTGTCAAGTTTCAAAGAGTGACTAGAAACCATGTTGGATTTAGAGTTCCAAATTCATCTATCTATATAGGAGAGAACAGAGGGAAACCTAAAAATATAAACAGCTGCTGTAAACGAACGCTTCAACCTAGAAGAACAAAATTTGGTAAGTAAAGTGGGATTTGTGTACTGATCATTACCACCAAGTATCATCAAGATTGGGTGAAAAAATATTTGATGGCATTTCGGAAACTCGTTATTTCTAGGAAGCTTGGCAACCCCTTTCAATGAAAGTGCTTTTCGACAGTCTCTACTTAGGGCTACTTGAAGAAGAAACAAACTATAGAGACAAAACTGAGAACTACTTTTTTTTCTCAAGTTTCAAAGAGCCACTACAAACCATGTTGGAATTAGAGTTCCAAATTCATCTATCTACATAGGAGAGAACAGAGTGAAATCTAAAAATAATAGTGCTTCTGTAGACGAACACTTCAACCTAGAAGAACAAAATTTGGTGAGCTAAGTAGGATTTGTGTACTGATCATTACCACCAAGTATCATCAAGATTGGGTGAAAAAATGTTTGCTGGTATTTTGGAAACTCGTAATTCCTTTGAAGCTTGGCCACCCCTTTCAATGAAAATGCTTTTCCACAGTCTCTCCTTAGGGCTACTTGAAGAGGAAACAAATCATAGAGACAAAACTGAGAACTGCTTTTTTATGTCAAGTTTCAAAGGGCTACTACAAACCATGTTGTATTTAGTCTTCCAAATTCATCTATCTATATAGGAGAGAACAGAGTGAAACCTAAAAATAAAAACTGCTATTGTAAATGAACGCTTCAACCTAGAAGAACAAAATTTGTTGAGCCAACTGGAATTGGTGTACTTGTCATTACCACCACGTATCATCAAGATTGGGTGAAAAATATTTCGTGATATTTTGCAAACTCATTATTTCTTAGAAGCTTGGCAACCCCTCTCAATGAAAGTGCTTTTCCACAGTCTGTGCCTAGGGCTACTTGAAGAGGAAAAAAACCATAGAGACAAAACTGAGAACTCATTTATTTTGTCACGTTTCAAAGAGCTACTACAAACCATGTTGAATTTAGAGTTTCAAATTCATCTATCTATATAGGAGAGAACAGAGAGAAACCTAAAAATCAAAAGTGCAACTGTAAACAAACGCTTAAACCTAGAAGAACGAAATTTGGTTAGCCAAGTACGATTTGTGTACCGATCATTTCCACCCCATATCATCAAGATTGGGTAAAAAAATATTTGCTGGTATTTCGGAATATCGTTTTTTCTTAGAAGCTTGGCAACCCCTATCAATGAAAGTGCTTTTCCACAGTCTCTGCGTAGGACTACTTGAAAGGAATCAAACCATAGAGACAAATTTGAGAATTCCTTTATTTTGTCAAGTTTCAAAGAGCTACTACAAACCATGTTGGATTTAGAGTTCCAAATTCATCTATCTATATAGGAGAGAACAGAGGTAAACCTAAAAATATAAACAGCTGCTGTAAACGAACGCTTCAACCTAGAAGAACAAAATTTGGTGAGTAAAGTGGGATTTGTGTACCGATCATTACCACCAAGTATCATCAAGATTGGGTGAAAAAATATTTGATGGCATTTCAGAAACTCGTTATTTCTAGGAAGCTAGGCAACCCCTTTCAATGAAAGTGCTTTTCCACAGTCTCTACTTAGGGCTACTTGAAGAAGAAACAAACTATAGAGACAAAACTGAGAACTACTTTTTTTTTGTCAAGTTTCAAAGAGCGACTACAAACCATGTTGGATTTAGAGTTCCAAATTCATCTATCTACATAGGAGAGAAAAGTGTGAAACCTAAACATAATACTGCTACTGTAGACGAACGCTTCAACCTAGAAGAACAAAATTTGGTGAGCTAAGTAGGATTTGTGTACTGATCATTACCACCAAGTATCATCAAGATTGGGTGAAAAAATGTTTGCTGGTATTTCGAAAACTCGTTATTTCTTAGAAGCTTGGCAACCCCTCTCAATGAATGTGCTTTTCAACAGTCTGTGCCTAGGGCTACTTGAAGAGGAAACAAACCATAGAGACAAAACAGAGAACTCCTTAATTTTTTCAAGTTTCAAAGAGCTACTACAAACCATGTTGGATTTAGAGTTCCAAATTCATCTATCTTTATAGGACAGAACAGAGGGAAACCTAAAAATATAAACTGCTACTTGAAACGAACGCTTCAACCTATAAGAACAAAATTTGGTGAGCCATGTGGGAATTGTGTTGTTGTCATTACCACCACTTATCATCAAGATTGGGTGAAAAAATATTTGCTGGTATTTCGGAAACTCGTAATTACTTGGAAGTTTGGCAACCTCTTTCAATGTAAGTGCTTTTCCACAGTCTCTGCTTAGGGCTACTTGAACAGGAAACAAACCATAGAGACAAAACTGAGAACTACCTTTTTTTTCAAGTTTCAAAGAGCTACTACAAACCATGTTGGATTTAGAGTTCCAATTCATCTATCTATGTAGAAGAGAACAGAGTGAAACCTAAATATAAAAACTGCTATTGTAGACGAACGCTTCAACCTAGAAAAACAAAATTTGGTGAGCCAAGTGGGATTTGCGTACTGAT
>NW_027513454.1:54061-96248 GCF_048772815.1 Callospermophilus lateralis
TGTTGAAAAGCACTTTCATTGAAGGGGTTGCCAATCTTCCAAGAAATTACGAGTATCCGAAATACCAGTAAATATTATTTCACCCAATCTTGATGATACTTGGTGATAATGACAAGTACAGAAATCCCACATGGCTCACCAAATTTTATTCTTCTAGGTTGAAGCGTTCGTTTAAAGTAGCAGTTTTTATTTTTAGGTTTCACTCTGTTCTCTCCTATACAGATAGATGAATTTGGATCTCTAAATCCAACATGGTTTGTAGTAGCTCTTTGAAACTTGACCAACAAAAAGTAGTTCTCAGTTTTGTCTCTGTGATTTGTTTCCACTTCAAGTAGCCCTAAGCAGAGCCTGTGGAAAAGCACTTTCATTGAAAGGGGTTGCCAAGCGTTCAAGAAATTACGAGTTTCCGAAATACGAGAAAATATTTTTTCAACCAATCTGGATGATACGTGGTGCTAATGACAAGTACACAAATCCCACTTGGCTCACCAAATTTTGTTCTTCTAGGTTGAAGCGCTCGTTTACAGTAGGAGTTTTTATTTTTGTTTCACTGTGTTCTCTCCTATATAGATAGATGAATTTGGAACTCTAAATCCAACATGGTTTCTAGTAGCTCTTTGAAACGTGACAAAATAAAGAAGTTCTCAGTTTTGTGTCTATGGTTTGTTTCCTCTTAAAGTAGCCCTAGGCACAGACTGTGGAAAGCACTTTCATTGAGAGGGGTTGCCAAGCTTCTAAGAAATAATGAGTTTCCGAAATACCAGCAAATATTTTTTCACCCAATCTTGAGGATACTTGGTGGTAATGATCAGTACACAAATCCCACTTGGCTTACCAAATTTTGTTCTTCTAGGTTGAAGCGTTCATCTACAGTAGTCGTTTTTATATTTAGGTTTAACTCTGTTCTCTTCTATATAGATAGATGAAATTGGAACTCTAAATCCAACATGGTTTGTAGTAGCTCTTTGAAACGTGTCAAAATAAAGGAGTTCTCAGTTTTGTCTCTATGGTTTTTCTCCTCTTCAAGTAGCCCTAGGCACAGACTTTGGAATAGCACTTTCATTGAGAGGGGTTGCCAAGCTTCAAGAAATAACGTGTTTCCGAAATACCAGCAAATATTTTTTCACAGAATCTTGATGATACTTGGTGGTAATGATTGGTGCACAAATCCCACTTGGCTCATCAAATTTTGTTCTTCTAGGTTGAAGCGTTCGTCTACAGTAGTCGTTTTTATTTAGGTTTCCCTCTGTTTTCTCCTATATAGATAGATGAATTTGGAACTCTAAATCCAACATGGTTTGTTGTAGGTCTTTGAAACTTGAAAAAAAAATTAGTTCTCAGTTTTGTCTCTATGGTTTCTTTCCTCTTCAAGAAGCCCTAAGCAGAGACTGTGGAGAAGCACTTTCATTGAGAGAGGTTGCCAAACTTCCAAGAAATTACGAGTTTCCGAAATACCAGCAAATATTTTTTCACCCAATCTGGATGATACGTGGGGTAATGACAAGTACACAAATCCCACATGGCTCACCAAATTTTGTTCTTCTAGGTTGAAGCGTTCGTTTCAAGTAGCAGTTTTTATTTTTAGGTTTCACTCTGTTCTCTCCTACATAGATAGATAAATTTGGAACTCTAAATCCAACAAGGTTGTAGTAGCTCTTTGAAACTTGACAAAGAAAAGTAGTTCTCAGTTTTGTCTCTTTGATTTGATTCCTCTTCAAGTAGTTCTAAGCAGAGACTGTGGAAAAGCACTTTCATTGAAAGGGGTTGCCAATCTTCTAAGAAATAACGATATTCCGAAATACCAGCAAATATTATTTCAACCAATCTTGATGATACGTGGTGGTAATGATCGGTACACAAATCGTACTTGGCTCACCAAATTTTGTTCTTCTAGGTTAAGCGTTTGTTTACAGTTGCAGTTTTTATTATAGGTTTCACTCTGTTCTCTCTTATGTAGATAGATGATTTTGGAACTCTAAATCCAACATGGTTTGTAGTAGCTCTTTGAAACATGACAAAATATAGTAGTTCTCAGTTTTGTCTCTATGGTGTGTTTCCTCTTCAAGTAGCCATAAGCAGAGACTGTGGAAAAGCACTTTCATTGAAAGGTGTTGCCAAGCTTCCAAGAAATTACTAGTTTCCAAAATACCAGCAAATATTTTTTTCCCCAATCTGGATGATACGTGGTGGTAATGACAAGTACACAAATCCCACTTTGTTCACCAAATTATGTTCTTCTACGTTGAAGCGTTCGTCTACAGTAGCAGTTTTTATATTTAGGATTCACTCTGTTTTCTCCAATATAGATAGATGAATTTGGAACTCTGAATCCAACATGGTTTGTAGTAGCTCTTTGAAACTTGACAAAATAAAGTAGTTCAAAGTTTTGTCTCTATGGTTTGTTTTCTCTTCAAGTAGCCCTAGGCACAGACTGTGGAAAAGCACTTTCATTGAGAGGGGTTGCCAAGCTTCTAAGAAATAACGAGTTTCCGAAATACCAGCAAATATTTTTTCACCCAATCTTGATGATACTTGGTGGTAATGATCACGACACAAATCCCACTTGGCTCACCAAATTCTGTTCTTCTAGGTTGAAGCGTTCGTCTACGGTAACAGTTTTTATGTTTAGATTTCCCTCTGTTCTCTCCTATATAGATAGATGAATTTGGAACTCTAAATCCAACATGGTTTGTAGTAGCTCTTTGAAACTTGACAAAATAAAGTAGTTCTCAGTTTTGTCTCTATGGTTGGTTTCCTCTTCAAGTAGCCATAAGCAGAGACTGTGGAAAAGTACTTTCATTGAAAGGTGTTGCCAAGCTTCCAAGAAATTACGAGTTTCCGAAATACCGGCAAATATTTTTTCACCCAATGTTGATGATACGTGGTGGTAATGACAAGTACAAAATCCCACTTGGCTCACCAAATTGTGTTCTTCTAGGTTGAAGTGTTCGTCTACAGTAGCAGTTTTCATATTTAGGTTTCACTCTGTTCTCTTCTACATAGATAGATGAATTTGGAACTCTAAATCCAACATGGTTTGTAGTAGGTTTTGAAATTTGACACGAAACGGAGTTCTAAGATTTGTCTCTATGGTTTGATTCCTCTTCAAGTCTCCCTAGGCACAGACTGTGGTAAAGCACTTTCATTGAAAGGGGTTGCCAAGCTTCCAAGAAATTACGGGTTTCTGAAATACCAGCAAATATTTTTTCACCCAATCTTGATGATACGTGGTGGTAATGACAAGTACACAAATCCCACTTAGCTCACCAAATTTTGTTCTTCTAGGTTGAAGCGTTCGTCTACAGTAGCAGTTTTTATATTTAGGTTTCACTCTGTTCTCTCCTATATAAATAGATGAATTTGGAACTCTAAATCCAACATGCTTTGTAGTAGCTCTTTGAAACTTGACAAAATAAAGTAGTTCTCAGTTTTGTCTCTATGATTTGTTTCCTCTTCAAGTAGCCCTAGGCACAGACTGTGGAAAAGCACTTTCATTGAGAGGGCGTGCCAAGCTTCTAAGAAATAACTAGTTTCCGAAATACCAGCAAATATTTTTTCACCCAAAATTGATGATACTTGGTGGTAATGATAAGGACACAAATCCCTCTTGGCTCACCAAATTTTGTTCTTCGAGGTTGAAGCGTTCGTCTACAGAAGTCGTTTTTATATTTAGGTTTCACTCTGTTCTCTTCTATATAGATAGATGAATTTGGAACTCTAAATCCAACATGGTTTGTAGTAGCTCTTTGAAACTTGACAAAATAAAGGAGTTCTCAATTTTGTCTCTATGGTTTGTTTTCCCTTCACGTAGCCCTACGCACAGACTGTGGAAAAGCACTTTCATTGAGAGGGCTTGCCAAGCTTCTAAGAAATAACGAGTTTCTGAAATACCATCAAATATTTTTTCACCCAATCTTGATGATACGTGGTGGTAATGACAAGTACACCAATCCCACTTGGCTCCCCAAATTTTGTTCTTCTAGGTTGAAGCGTTCGTTTACAATAGCAGTTTTTATTTTTAGGTTTCACTCTGTTCTCTCCTATATAGATAGATGAATTTGGAACTCTAAATCTAACATGGTTTGTAGTTGCTTTTGAAACTTGACAAAAAAAGTAGTTCTCAGTTTTGTCTCTATGGTTTTTTTTTCTTTAATTAGCCATAAGCAGAGACTGTGGAAAACAATTTCATTGAAAGGGGTTGCCAAGCTTTCAAGAAATAACGAGTTTACGAAATACCAGCAATTATTCTTTTACCCAATCTTGATGATACTTGGTGGTAATGATCAGTACACAAATCCTACTTGGCTCACCAAATTTTGTTCTTCTAGGTTGAAGCGTTCGTCTACAGCAGCAGTTTTTATATGTAGGTTTCACTCTGTTCTGTTCTACATAGATAGATGAATTTGGAACTCTATATCCTACATGGTTTGTAGTAGCTCATTGAAACTTGACAAAATAAAGGAGTTCTCAGAATTGTCTCTATGGTTTGTTTCCTCTTCAAGTAGCCCTAGGCACAGACTGTGGAAAAGCACTTTCATTGAAACGGGTTGCCAAGCTTCCAACAAATTACGAGTTTCCGAAATACCAGCAAATATTTTTTCACCCAATCTTGATGATACGTGGTGGTAATGACAAGTACACAAGTCCCACTTGGCTCACAAATTTTGTTCTTCTAGGTTGAAGCGTTCGTTTACAGTAGTAGTTTTTATTTTTAGGTTTCACTCTGTTCTCTCCTATATAGATAGATGAATTTGGAACTCTAAATCCAACATGGTTTGTAGTAGCTATTTGAAACTTGGCAAAATATGGGAGTTCTCAGTTTTGTCACTATGCTTTGTTTCCTCTTCAAGTAGCCCTACTCACAGACTGTGGAAAAGCACTTTCATTGAGAAGGGTTTCCAAGCTTCTAAGAAATAACTAGTTTCCGAAATACCAGCAAATATTTTTTCACCCAATCTTGATGACACTTGGTGGTAATGATCAGGACACAAATCGCAGTTGGCTCACCAAATTTTGTCTTCTAGGTTGAAGCGTTCGTCTACAGTAGCAGTTTTTATATTTAGGTTTCCCTCTGTTCTCTCCTATATAGATAGATGAATTTGGAACTCTAAATAAAACATGGTTGGTAGTAGCTTTTTGAAAGATGACAAAAAAAAGTAGTTCTCAATTTTGTCTCTATGGTTTCTTTCCTCTTCAAGTAGCCCTAGGCAGAGACTGTGGAAAAGCACTTTCATTGAAAAGGGTTGCCAAGCTTCCAAGAAATTACGAGTATCCAAAATACCAGCAAATATTTTTTCACCCAATCCTGATGACACTTGGTGGTATTGATCAGGACCCAAATCGCACTTGGCTCACGAAATTTTGTTCTTCTAGGTTGAAGCGTTCGTCTACGGTAGCAGTTTTTATATTTAGGTTTCACTCTGTTCTCTTTATGTAGATAGATGAACTTGGAACTCTAAATCCAACATGGTTTGTAGTAGCTCTTTGAAACGTGACAAAGTAAAGGAGTTCTCAGTTTTGTCTCTATGGTTTGTTTCCTCTTCAAGAAGCCCTAGGCACAGACTGTGGAAAAGCACTTTCATTGAGAGGGGTTGCCAAGCTTCTAAGAAAAAAAGAGTTTCTGAAATACCAGTAAATATTATTTCACCCAATCTTGATGATACTTGGTGGTAATGACAAGTACAGAAATCCCACATGGCTCACCAAATTTTCTTCTTCTAGGTTGAAGCGTTCGTTTAAATTAGCAGTTTTTATTTTTAGGTTTCACTCTGTTCTCTCCTATACAGATAGATGAATTTGGAACTCTAAATGCAACGCGGTTTGTAGTAGCTCTTTGAATCGTGACAAAATAAAGGAATTCTCAGTTTTGTCTCTATGATTTGTTTCCTCTTCAAGTAGCATTAAGCAGAGACTGTGGAAAAGCACTTTCATTTAAAGGGGTGGCCAGGCTTCCAAGAAATTACTAGTTTTCGAAATACCAAAATATATTTTTTCACCCAATCTGCATGATACGTGGTGGTAATGACAACTACACAAATCCCACTTGGCTCACCAAATTTTGTTCTTCTATGTTGAGGCATTCGTTTACACTAGCAGTTTTTGTTTTTAGGTTTCACTTTGTTCTCTCCTATATAGATAGATGAATTTGGAACTCTAAACCCAACATGGTTGTAGTACCTCTTTGAAACTTGACAAAATAAAGGAGATCTCAGGTTTAACTCTATGATTTGTTTCCTCTTCAAGTAGCCCTAGGCACAGACTGTGGAAAAGCACTTTCATTGAGAGGGGTTGCCAAGCTTCTAAGAAATAAGGAGTTTCCGAAATACCAGCAAATATTTTTTTACCCAATCTTAATAATACGTGGTGGTAATGATCAGTACATAAATCCCACTTTTCTCACCAAATTGTGTTCTTCTAGGTTGAAGCGTTCGTTTACAGTAGCAGTTTCTATTTTTAGGTTTCCCTCTGTTCTCTCCTATATAGATAGATGGATTTGGAAATCAAAATCCAACATGGTTTGTAGTAGATCTCTGAAACTTGACATAAAAATGTAGTTCTCAGTTTTGTCTCAATGATTTGTTTCCTCTTCAAGTAGCGCTAAGCAGAGACTGAGGAAAAGCACTTACATTGAAAGGGGTTGCCAAGCTTCCAAGAAATTACGAGTTTCCGAAATACCAGCAAATATTTTTTCACCCAATCTTAATGATACATGTTGGTAATGATCGGTACACATCCCACTTGGCTCACCAAATTTTGTACTTCTAGGTTGAAGCGTTGGTTTACAGTAGCAGTTTTTATTTTTAGGTTTCCCTCTGTCTCTTATATATATAAATGAATTTGGAACTCTAAATCCAACATAGTTTGTAGTAGCTCTTTGAAACTTGACAAAATAAAGGAGCTCTCAGTTTTGTCTCTATGGTTTGTTTCCTCTTCAAGTAGCTTTAGGCACAGACTGTGGAAAAGCACTTTCATTGAGAGGGGTTGCCAAGCTTCTAAGAAATAACGAGTTTCCAAAACACCAGCAAATATTTTTTCACCCAATCTTGATGATACTTGGTGATAATGATCAGTACACAAATCCCACTTGGCTCACCAAATTTAGTTCTTCTAGGTTGAAGCGTTCCTCTACGGTAGCAGTTTATATTTTTTAGGTTTCCCTCTGTTCTCTCCTATATAGATAGATGAATTTGGGACTCTAAATCCAACATGGTTTGTAGTAGCTCTTTGAAACTTGACAAAATAAAGGAGTTCTCAGTTTTGCCTCTATGATTTGTTTCCTCTTCAAGTAGCCCTAGGCACAGACTGTGGAAAAGCATTTTCATTGAGAGGGGTTGCCAAACATCTAAGAAATAACAAGTTTCCGAAATACCAGCAAATATTTTTTCATCCAATCTTGATGATACTTGGTGGAAATGATCAGTACACAAATCCCACTTGGCTCACCAAATTTTGTGCTTCTAGGTTGAAGCGTTTGTCTACATTAGTCGTTTTTATATTTAGGTTTCCCTCTGTTCTCTCCTATATAGATAGATGAATTTGGACTCTAAATCCAACATGGTTTGTAGTCGCTCTTTGAAACATGACAAAAAAAAGTAGTTCTCAGTTTTGTCTCTATGGTTTGTTTCCTCTTCAAGTAGCCCTAAGCAGAGACTGTGGAAAAGCACTTTCATTGAAAGGGGTTGCCATGCTTCCAAGAAATTACGAGTTTGCGAAATACCAGCAAATATTTTTTCACCCAATCTTGATGATACGTGGTGGTAATGATCGGTACACAAATCCCACTTGGCTCACCAAATTTTGTACTTCTAGGTTGAAGCGTTCGTTTACAGTAGCAGTATTTATTTTTAGGTTACCCTCTTTTCTCTCCTATATAGATAGATGAATTTGGAACTCTAAATCCAACATGGTTTGTAGTAGCTCTTTGAAACTTGACAAAATAAAGGAGTTCTCGGTTTTGTCTCTATGGTTTCTTTCCTATTCAAGTAGCCCTAGGCACAGACTGTGGAAAAGCACTTTCATTGAGAGGGGTTGCCAATCTTCTAAGAAATAACGAGTTTCCGAAATACCAGCAAATATTTTTTCACCCAAACTTGATGATACTTGGTGTTAATGATCAGTACACAAATCCCACTTGGCTCACCAAATTTTGTTCTTCTAGGTTGAAGTGTTCGTCTACAGTAGTCGTTTTTATATTTAGGTTTTTCTCTGTTCTCTCCTATATAGATAGATGAATTTGGAACTCTAAATCCAACATGGTTTGTAGTCGCTCTTTGAAACTTGACAAAAAAAGTAGTTCTCAGTTTTGTCTCTATGGTTTGTTTCCTCTTGAAGTAGCCCTATGCAGAGACTGTGGAAAAGCACTTTCATTGAATTGGGTTGCCAAGCTTCCAAGAAATAACGATTTTCCAAAATACCAGCAAATATTTTTTCACCCAATCTTGATGATTCGTGGTGGTAATGACAAGTACACAAATCTTACTTGGCTCACCAAATTTTGTTCTTCTAGGTTGCAGCGTTCATTTACAGTAACAGTTTATATTTTTAGGTTTTCCGCTGTTCTCTCCTATATAGATAGATGAATTTGGAACTCTAAATCCAACATGGTTTGTAGTAGCTCTTTGAAACTTGTCAAAATAAAGAAGTTCTCAGTTTTGTCTCTATGGTTTCTTTCCTATTCAAGTAGCCCAAGCACAGACTGTGGAAAAGCAATTCCCTTGAGAGGGGTTGCCAAGCTTCTAAGAAATAACGAGTTATCGAAATACCAGCAAATATTTTTTCACCCAATCTTGTTGATAATTGGTGGTAATGATCGGTACACAAATTTCACTTGGCTCACCAACTTTTGTTCTTCTAGGTTGAAGCGTTCCTTTACAGCAGCTGTTTTTATTTTTAGGTTTCCCTCTGTTCTCTCCTATATAGATAGATGATTTTTGAACTCTAAATCCAACATGGTTTGTAGTAGCTCTTTGAAACTTGACAAAATAAAGGAATTCTCAGTTTTGTCTCTATGATATGTTTCCTCTTCAAGTAGCAATAAGCAGAGACTGTGGAAAAGTACTTTAATTGAAAGGGATTGTCAAGCTTCCGAGAAATTACGTGTTTCCGAAATACCAGCAAATATTTTTTCACCCAATCTTGATGATACGTGGTGGTAATGATCGGTACACAAATCCCACTTGACTCACCAAATTTGTACTTCTAGGTTGAAGCGTTCGTTTACAGTAGCAGTTTTTATTTTTAGGTTTCCCTCTGTTCTCTCCTATATAGATAGATGAATTTGGAACTCTAAATCCAACACGGTTTGTAGTAGCTCTTTGAATCTTGACAAAATAAAGGAATTCTCAGTTTTGCCTCTATGATTTGTTTCCTCTTCAAGTAGCCCTAAGCAGAGACTGTGGAAAAGCACTTTCATTTAAAGGGGTGGCCAGACTTCCAAGAAATTACGAGTTTTCGAAATACCAGCATATATTTTTTCACCCAATCTGGATGATACGTGGTGGTAATGACAAGTACACAAATCCCACTGGGCTCACCAAATTTTGTTCTTCTAGGTTGAGGCATTCGTTTACAGTAGCAGTTTTTATTTTTAGGTTTCACTTTGTTCTCTCCTATATAGATAGATGAATTTGGAACTCTAAATCCAACATGGTTTATAGTAGCTCTTTGAAACTTGACAAAATAAAGGAGTTCTCAGTTTTGACTCTATGATTTGTTTCCTCTTCAAGTAGCCCTAGGAACAGACTGTGGAAAAGCACTTTCATTGAGAGGGGTTGCCAAGCTTCTAAGAAATAAGGAGTTTCCGAAATACCAGCAAATATTTTTTTACCCAATCTTAATAATACGTGGTGGTAATGATCAGTACACAAATCCCACTTGGCTCACCAAATTGTGTTCTTCTAGGTTGAAGCGTTCGTTTACAGGAGCAGTTTCTATTTTTAGGTTTCCCTCTGTTCTCTCCTATATAGATAGATGAATTTGGAAATCAAAATCCAACATGGTTTGTAGTAGATCTCTGAAACTTGACATAAAAATGTAGTTCTCAGTTTTGTCTCAATGATTTGTTTCCTCTTCAAGTAGCCCTAAGCAGAGACTGAGTAAAAGCACTTTCATTGAAAGGGGTTGCCAAGCTTCCAAGAAATTACGAGTTTCCGAAATACCAGCAAATATTTTTTCACCCAATCTTAATGATACATGTTGGTAATGATCGGTACACAAATCCCACTTGAATCACCAAATTTTGTACTTCTAGGTTGAAGCGTTGGTTTACAGTAGCAGTTTTTATTTTTAGGTTTCCCTCTGTCTCTTCTATATATAGATGAATTTGGAACTCTAAATCCAACATAGTTTGTAGTAGCTCTTTGAAACTTGACAAAATAAAGGAGCTCTCAGTTTTGTCTCTATGGTTTGTTTCCTCTTCAAGTAGCTCTAGGCACAGACTGTGGAAAAGCACTTTCATTGAGAGGGGTTGCCAAGCTTCTAAGAAATAACGAGTTTCCAAAACACCAGCAAATATTTTTTCACCCAATCTTGATGATACTTGGTGATAATGATGAGTACACAAATCCCACTTGGCTCACCAAATTTTGTTCTTCTTGGTTGAAGAGTTCGTCTACGGTAGCAGTTTATATTTTTTAGGTTTCCCTCTCTTCTCTCCAATATAGATAGATGAATTTGGGACTCTAAATCCAACATGGTTTGTAGTACCTCTTTGAAACTTGACAAAATAAAGGATTTCTCAGATTTTTCTCTATGGCTTGATTCCTCTTCAAGTATCCCTAGTCACAGACTGTGGAAAAGCACTTTCATTGAGAGTGGTTGCCAAGCTTCTAAGAAATAACGAGTTTCCAAAATACCAGCAAATATTTTTTTACCCAATCTTAATAATAAGTGGTGGTAAAGATCAGTACACAAATCCCACTTGGCTCACCAAATTGTGCTCTTCTAGGTTGAAGCGTTCATCTACGGAAGCAGTTTCTATATGTAGGTTTCACTCTATTCTCTGTTATATAGATAGATGAATTTGTAACTCTGAGTCCAACATGGTTTGTAGTAGCTCTTTGAAACCTGACAAAATAAAGGAGTTCTCAGTTTTGTCTCTATGGTTTGTTTCCTTTTTAAGTAGCCCTAGGCACAGATGTGGAAAAGCACTTTCATTGAGAGGGGTGGCCAAGCTTCCAAGAAATTACGTGTTTCGGAAATACCAGCAAATATTTTTTCACCCAAACTTGATGATACTTGGTGTTAATGATCAGTACACAAATCCAACATGGCTCACAAAATTTTGTTGTTCTAGGTTGAAGCGTTGGTTTAAAGTAGCAGTTTTTATTTTTAGGTTTCCCTCTGTTCTCTCCTATATAGATAGGTGAATTTGGAACTCTAAATCCAACATGATTTGTAGTAGCTCTTTGAAACTTGACAAAAAGTAGTAGTTCTCCGTTTTTTCTCTATGACTTGTTTCCTCTTCAAGTAGCCCCAAGCAGAGACTGTGGAAAAGCACTTTCATTGAAAAGGGTTGCCAAGCTTTCAAGAAATTACGAGTTTCCGAAATACCAGCAAATATTTTTTCACCCAATCTTAATGGTACATGTTGGTAATGATCAGTACACAAATCCCACTTGGCTCACCAAATTTTGTTCTTCTAGTTTTAAGCGTTTGTCTACTGTAGCAGTTTTTATATTTAGGTTTCACTCTGTTCTCTCCTATATAGATAGATGATTTTGGAACTCTAAATCCCACATGGTTTGTAGTAGCTCTTTGAAACTTGACAAAATATAGGAGTTCTCAGTTTTGTCTCTATGGTTTCTTTCCTATTCAAGTAGCCCTAGGCACAGACTGTGGAAAAGCACTTTCATTGAGAGGGGTTGCCAAGCTTCTAAGAAATAACGAGTTTCCGAAATACCAGCAAATATTTTTTCACCCAAACTTGATGATACTTGGTGTTAATGATCAGTACACAAATCCCACTTGGCTCACCAAATTTTGTTCTTCTAGGTTGAAGCGTTCGTCTACAGTAGTCGTTTTTATATTTAGGTTTTTCTCTGTTCTCTCCTATATAGATAGATGAATTTGGAACTCTAAATCCAACATGGTATGTAGTCGCTCTTTGAAACTTGACAAAAAAAAGTAGTTCTCAGTTTTGTCTCTATGGTTTGTTTCCTCTTGAAGTAGCCCTATGCAGAGACTGTGGAAAAGCACTTTCATTGAAAGGGGTTGCCAAGCTTCCAAGAAATAACGAGTTTCCGAAATACCAGCAAATATTTTTTCACCCAATCTTGATGATACGTGGTGGTAATGACAAGTACACAAATCCCACTTGGCTCACCAAATTTTGTTCTTCTAGTTTGCAGCGTTCATTTACAGTAACAGTTTATATTTTAGGTTTTCCGCTGTTCTCTCCTATATAGATAGATGAATTTGGAACTCTAAATCCAACATGGTTTGTAGTAGCTCTTTGAAACTTGTCAAAATAAAGAAGTTCTCAGTTTTGTCTCTATGGTTTCTTTCCTATTCAAGTAGCCCAAGCACAGACTGTGGAAAAGCAATTCCCTTGAGAGGGGTTGCCAAGCTTCTAAGAAATAACGAGTTATCGAAATACCAGCAAATATTTTTTCACCCAATCTTGTTGATAATTGGTGGTAATGATCGGTACACAAATTTCACTTGGCTCACCAAATTTTGTTCTTCTAGGTTGAAGCGTTCCTTTACAGCAGCTGTTTTTATTTTTAGGTTTCCCTCTGTTCTCTCCTATATAGATAGATGAATTTGGAACTCTAAATCCAACATGGTTTGTAGTAGCTCTTTGAAACTTGACAAAATAAAGGAATTCTCAGTTTTGTCTCTATGATATGTTTCCTCTTCAAGTAGCCCTAAGCAGAGACTGTGGAAAAGCACTTTAATTGAAAGGGATTGTCAAGCTTCCGAGAAATTACGAGTTTCCGAAATACCAGCAAATATTTTTTCACCCAATCTTGATGATACGTGGTGGTAATGATCGGTACACAAATCCCACTTGACTCACCAAATTTGTACTTCTAGGTTGAAGCGTTCGTTTACAGTAGCAGTTTTTTATTTTTAGGTTTCCCTCTGTTCTCTCCTATATAGATAGATGAATTTGGAACTCTAAATCCAACACGGTTTGTAGTAGCTCTTTGAATCGTGACAAAATAAAGGAATTCTCAGTTTTGCCTCTATGATTTGTTTCCTCTTCAAGTAGCCCTAAGCAGAGACTGTGGAAAAGCACTTTCATTTAAAGGGGTGGCCAGACTTCCAAGAAATTACGAGTTTTCGAAATACCAGCATATATTTTTTCACCCAATCTGGATGATACATGGTGGTAATGACAAGTACACAAATCCACTGGGCTCACCAAATTTTGTTCTTCTAGGTTGAGGCATTCGTTTACAGTAGCAGTTTTTATTTTTAGGTTTCACTTTGTTCTCTCCTATATAGATAGATGAATTTGGAACTCTAAATCCAACATGGTTTATAGTAGCTCTTTGAAACTTGACAAAATAAAGGAGTTCTCAGTTTTGACTCTATGATTTGTTTCCTCTTCAAGTAGCCCTAGGAACAGACTGTGGAAAAGCACTTTCATTGAGAGGGGTTGCCAAGCTTCTAAGAAATAAGGAGTTTCCGAAATACCAGCAAATATTTTTTTACCCAATCTTAATAATACGTGGTGGTAATGATCAGTACACAAATCCCACTTGGCTCACCAAATTGTGTTCTTCTAGGTTGAAGCGTTCGGTTACAGTAGCAGTTTCTATTTTTAGGTTTCCCTCTGTTCTCTCCTATATAGATAGATGGATTTGGAAATCAAAATCCAACATGGTTTGTAGTAGATCTCTGAAACTTGACATAAAAATGTAGTTCTCAGTTTTGTCTCAATGATTTGTTTCTTCTTCAAGTAGCCCTAAGCAGAGACTGAGGAAAAGCACTTTCATTGAAAGGGGTTGCCAAGCTTCCAAGAAATTACGAGTTTCCGAAATACCAGCAAATATTTTTTCACCCAATCTTAATGATACATGTTGGTAATGATCGGTACACAAATCCCACTTGAATCACCAAATTTTGTACTTCTAGGTTGAAGCGTTGGTTTACAGTAGCAGTTTTTATTTTTAGGTTTCCCTCTGTCTCTTCTATATTTAGATGAATTTGGAACTCTAAATCCAACATAGTTTGTAGTAGCTCTTTGAAACTTGACAAAATAAAGGAGCTCTCAGTTTTGTCTCTACGGTTTGTTTCCTCTTCAAGTAGCTCTAGGCACAGACTGTGGAAAAGCACTTTCATTGAGAGGGGTTGCCAAGCTTCTAAGAAATAACGAGTTTCCAAAACACCAGCAAATATTTTTTCACACAATCTTGATGATACTTGGTGATAATGATCAGTACACAAATCCCACTTGGCTCACCAAATTTTGTTCTTCTCGGTTGAAGCGTTCGTCTACGGTAGCAGTTTATATTTTTTAGGTTTCCCTCTGTTCTCTCCTATATAGATAGATGAATTTGGGACTCTAAATTCAACATGGTTTGTAGTACCTCTTTGAAACTTGACAAAATAAAGGATTTCTCAGTTTTTTCTCTATGGCTTGATTCCTCTTCAAGTATCCCTAGGCACAGACTGTGGAAAAGCACTTTCATTGAGAGTGGTTGCCAAGCTTCTAAGAAATAACGAGTTTCCAAAATACCAGCAAATATTTTTTACCCAATCTTAATAATAAGTGGTGGTAAAGATCAGTACACAAATCCCACTTGGCTCACCAAATTGTGCTCTTCTAGGTTGAAGCGTTCATCTACGGAAGCAGTTTCTATATGTAGGTTTCACTCTATTCTCTGTTATATAGATAGATGAATTTGTAACTCTGAGTCCAACATTGTTTGTAGTAGCTCTTTGAAACCTGACAAAATAAAGGAGTTCTCAGTTTTGTCTCTATGGTTTGTTTCCTTTTTAAGTAGCCCTAGGCACAGACTGTGGAAAAGTACTTTCATTGAGAGGGGTTGCCAAGCTTCCAAGAAATTACGTGTTTCGGAAATACCAGCAAATATATTTTCACCCAATCTTGATGATACTTGTTGGTAATGATCAGTACACAAATCCAACATGGCTCACAAAATTTTGTTGTTCTAGGTTGAAGCGTTGGTTTAAAGTAGCATTTTTTATTTTTAGGTTTCCCTCTGTTCTCTCCTATATAGATAGGTGAATTTGGAACTCTAAATCCAACATGATTTGTAGTAGCTCTTTGAAACTTGACAAAAAGTAGTAGTTCTCCGTTTTTTCTCTATGACTTGTTTCCTCTTCAAGTAGCCCCAAGCAGAGACTGTGGAAAAGCACTTTCATTGAAAAGGGTTGCCAAGCTTTCAAGAAATTACGAGTTTCCGAAATACCAGCAAATATTTTTTCACCCAATCTTAATGGTACATGTTGGTAATGATCAGTACACAAATCCCACTTGGCTCACCAAATTTTGTTCTTCTAGGTTGAAGCGTTTGTCTACTGTAGCAGTTTTTATATTTAGGTTTCACTCTGTTCTCTCCTATATAGATAGATAAATTTGGAACTCTAAATCCAACATGGTTTGTAGTAGCTCTTTGAAACTTGACAAAATATAGGAGTTCTCAGTTTTGTCTCTATGGTTTCTTTCCTATTCAAGTAGCCCTAGGCACAGACTGTGGAAAAGCACTTTCATTGAGAGGGGTTGCCAAGCTTCTAAGAAATAACGAGTTTCCGAAATACCAGCAAATATTTTTTCACCCAAACTTGATGATACTTGGTGTTAATGATCAGTACACAAATCCCACTTGGCTCACCAAATTTTGTTCTTCTAGGTTGAAGCGTTCGTCTACAGTAGTCGTTTTTATATTTAGGTTTTTCTCTGTTCTCTCCTATATAGATAGATGAATTTGGAACTCTAAATCCAACATGGTATGTAGTCGCTCTTTGAAACTTGACAAAAAAAAGTAGTTCTCAGTTTTGTCTCTATGGTTTGTTTCCTCTTGAAGTAGCCCTATGCAGAGACTGTGGAAAAGCACTTTCATTGAAAGGGGTTGCCAAGCTTCCAAGAAATAACGAGTTTCCGAAATACCAGCAAATATTTTTTCACCCAATCTTGATGATACGTGGTGGTAATGACAAGTACACAAATCCCACTTGGCTCACCAAATTTTGTTCTTCTAGTTTGCAGCGTTCATTTACAGTAACAGTTTATATTTTAGGTTTTCCGCTGTTCTCTCCTATATAGATAGATGAATTTGGAACTCTAAATCCAACATGGTTTGTAGTAGCTCTTTGAAACTTGTCAAAATAAAGAAGTTCTCAGTTTTGTCTCTATGGTTTCTTTCCTATTCAAGTAGCCCAAGCACAGACTGTGGAAAAGCAATTCCCTTGAGAGGGGTTGCCAAGCTTCTAAGAAATAACGAGTTATCGAAATACCAGCAAATATTTTTTCACCCAATCTTGTTGATAATTGGTGGTAATGATCGGTACACAAATTTCACTTGGCTCAACAAATTTTGTTCTTCTAGGTTGAAGCGTTCCTTTACAGCAGCTGTTTTTATTTTTAGGTTTCCCTCTGTTCTCTCCTATATAGATAGATGAATTTGGAACTCTAAATCCAACATGGTTTGTAGTAGCTCTTTGAAACTTGACAAAATAAAGGAATTCTCAGTTTTGTCTCTATGATATGTTTCCTCTTCAAGTAGCCCTAAGCAGAGACTGTGGAAAAGCACTTTAATTGAAAGGGGTTGTCAAGCTTCCGAGAAATTACGAGTTTCCGAAATACCAGCAAATATTTTTTCAACCAATCTTGATGATACGTGGTGGTAATGATCGGTACACAAATCCCACTTGACTCACCAAATTTGTACTTCTAGGTTGAAGCGTTCGTTTACAGTAGCAGTTTTTATTTTTAGGTTTCCCTCTGTCCTCTAATATATAGATAGATGAATTTGGAACTCTAAATGCAACGCGGTTTGTAGTAGCTCTTTGAATCGTGACAAAATAAAGGAATTCTCAGTTTTGTCTCTATGATTTGTTTCCTCTTCAAGTAGCATTAAGCAGAGACTGTGGAAAAGCACTTTCATTTAAAGGGGTGGCCAGGCTTCCAAGAAATTACTAGTTTTCGAAATACCAAAATATATTTTTTCACCCAATCTGCATGATACGTGGTGGTAATGACAACTACACAAATCCCACTTGGCTCACCAAATTTTGTTCTTCTATGTTGAGGCATTCGTTTACACTAGCAGTTTTTGTTTTTAGGTTTCACTTTGTTCTCTCCTATATAGATAGATGAATTTGGAACTCTAAACCCAACATGGTTTGTAGTAGCTCTTTGAAACTTGACAAAATAAAGGAGATCTCAGGTTTGACTCTATGATTTGTTTCCTCTTCAAGTAGCCCTAGGCACAGACTGTGGAAAAGCACTTTCATTGAGAGGGGTTGCCAAGCTTCAAAGAAATAAGGAGTTTCCGAAATACCAGCAAATATTTTTTTACCCAATCTTAATAATACGTAGTGTTAATGATCAGTACACAAATCCCACTTGGCTCACCAAATTGTGTTCTTCTATGTTGAAGCGTTCGTCTACAGTAGCAGTTTTTATATTTAGGTTTCCCTCTGTGCTCTCCTATATAGATAGATGGATTTGGAAATCAAAATACAACATGGTTTGTAGTAGATCTCTGAAACTTGACATAAAAATGTAGTTCTCAGTTTTGTCTCAATGATTTGTTTCCTCTTCAAGTAGCCCTAAGCAGAGACTGAGGAAAAGCACTTTCATTGAAAGGGGTTGCCAAGCTTCCAAGAAATTACGAGTTTCCGAAATACCAGCAAATATTTTTTCACCCAATCTTAATGATACATGTTGGTAATGATCGGTACACATCCCACTTGGCTCACCAAATTTTGTACTTCTAGGTTGAAGCGTTGGTTTACAGTAGCAGTTTTTATTTTTAGGTTTCCCTCTGTCTCTTATATATATAAATGAATTTGGAACTCTAAATCGAACATAGTTTGTAGTAGCTCTTTGAAACTTGACAAAATAAAGGAGCTCTCAGTTTTGTCTCTATGGTTTGTTTCCTCTTCAAGTAGCTCTAGGCACAGACTGTGGAAAAGCACTTTCATTGAGAGGGGTTGCCAAGCTTCTAAGAAATAACGAGTTTCCAAAACACCAGCAAATATTTTTTCACACAATCTTGATGATACTTGGTGATAATGATCAGTACACAAATCCCACTTGGCTCACCAAATTTTGTTCTTCTAGGTTGAAGCGTTCGTCTACGGTAGCAGTTTATATTTTTTAGGTTTCCCTCTGTTCTCTCCTATATAGATAGATGAATTTGGGACTCTAAATCCAACATGGTTTGTAGTAGCTCTTTGAAACTTGACAAAATAAAGGAGTTCTCAGTTTTGCCTCTATGTTTTGTTTCCTCTTCAAGTAGCCCTAGGCACAGACTGTGGAAAAGCATTTTCATTGAGAGGGGTTGCCAAACATCTAAGAAATAACAAGTTTCCGAAATACCAGCAAATATTTTTTCATCCAATCTTGATGATACTTGGTGGAAATGATCAGTACACAAATCCCACTTGGCTCACCAAATTTTGTACTTCTAGGTTGAAGCATTCGTTTACAGTAGAAGGTTATATTTTTAGGTTTCCCTCTGTCTCTTCTATATATAGATGAATTTGGAACTCTAAATCCAACATAGTTTGTAGTAGCTCTTTGAAACTTGACAAAATAAAGGAGTTCTCAGTTTTGTCTCTATGGTTTGTTTCCTCTTCAAGTAGCTCTAGGCAAAGACTTTGGAAAAGCACCTTCATTGAGAGGGTTTGCCAAGCTTCTAAGAAATAACGAGTTTCCGAAATACCAGCAAATATTTTTTCACCCAATCTTGATGATACTTTGTGGTAATGATCAGTACGCAAATCCCACTTGGCTCACCAAATTTTGTGCTTCTAGGTTGAAGTGTTTGTCTACATTAGTCGTTTTTATATTTAGGTTTCCTCTGTTCTCTCCTATATAGATAGATGAATTTGGACTCTAAATCCAACATGGTTTGTAGTCGCTCTTTGAAACATGACAAAAAAAAGTAGTTCTCAGTTTTGTCTCTATGGTTTGTTTCCTCTTCAAGTAGCCCTAAGCAGAGACTGTGGAAAAGCACTTTCATTGAAAGGGGTTGCCATGCTTCCAAGAAATTACGAGTTTGCGAAATACCAGCAAATATTTTTTCACCCAATCTTGATGATACTTGGTGGTAATGATCGGTACACAAATCCCACTTGGCTCACCAAATTTTGTACTTCTAGGTTGAAGCGTTCGTTTACAGTAGCAGTATTTATTTTTAGGTTACCCTCTTTTCTCTCCTATATAGATAGATGAATTTGGAACTCTAAATCCAACATGGTTTGTAGTAGCTCTTTGAAACTTGACAAAATAAAGGAGTTCTCGGTTTTGTCTCTATGGTTTCTTTCCTATTCAAGTAGCCCTAGGCACAGACTGTGGAAAAGCACTTTCATTGAGAGGGGTTGCCAAGCTTCTAAGAAATAACGAGTTTCCGAATACCAGCAAATATTTTTTCACCCAAACTTGATGATACTTGGTGTTAATGATCAGTACACAAATCCCACTTGGCTCACCAAATTTTGTTCTTCTAGGTTGAAGCGTTCGTCTACAGTAGTGGTTTTTATATTTAGGTTTTTCTCTGTTCTCTCCTATATAGATAGATGAATTTGGAACTCTAAATCCAACATGGTTTGTAGTCGCTCTTTGAAACTTGACAAAAAAAGTAGTTCTCAGTTTTCTCTCTATGGTTTGTTTCCTCTTGAAGTAGCCCTATGCAGAGACTGTGGAAAAGCACTTTCATTGAATTGGGTTGCCAAGCTTCCAAGAAATAACGATTTTCCGAAATACCAGCAAATATTTTTTCACCCAATCTTGATGATTCGTGGTGGTAATGACAAGTACACAAATCCCACTTGGCTCACCAAATTTTGTTCTTCTAGGTTGCAGCGTTCATTTACAGTAACAGTTTATATTTTTAGGTTTTCCGCTGTTCTCTCCTATATAGATAGATGAATTTGGAACTCTAAATCCAACATGGTTTGTAGTAGCTCTTTGAAACTTGTCAAAATAAAGAAGTTCTTAGTTTTGTTCCTATGGTTTCTTTCCTATTCAAGTAGCCCAAGCACAGACTGTGGAAAAGCAATTCCCTTGAGAGGGGTTGCCAAGCTTCTAAGAAATAACGAGTTATCGAAATACCCGCAAATATTTTTTCACCCAATCTTGTTGATAATTGGTGGTAATGATCGGTACACAAATTTCACTTGGCTCACCAAATTTTGTTCTTCTAGGTTGAAGCGTTCCTTTACAGCAGCTGTTTTTATTTTTAGGTTTCCCTCTGTTCTCTCCTATATAGATAGATGAATTTGGAACTCTAAATCCAACATGGTTTGTAGTAGCTCTTTGAAACTTGACAAAATAAAGGAATTCTCAGTTTTGTCTCTATGATATGTTTCCTCTTCAAGTAGCCCTAAGCAGAGACTGTGGAAAAGCACTTTAATTGAAAGGGGTTGTCAAGCTTCCGAGAAATTAGGAGTTTCCAAAATACCAGCAAATATTTTTTCACCCAATCTTGATGATACGTGGTGGTAATGATCGGTACACAAATCCCACTTGACTCACCAAATTTGTACTTCTAGGTTGAAGCGTTCGTTTACAGTAGCAGTTTTTATTTTTAGGTTTCCCTCTGTTCTCTCCTATATAGATAGATGAATTTGGAACTCTAAATCCAACACGGTTTGTAGTAGCTCTTTGAATCGTGACAAAATAAAGGAATTCTCAGTTTTGTCTCTATGATTTGTTTCCTCTTCAAGTAGCCCTAAGCAGAGACTGTGGAAAAGCACTTTCATTTAAAGGGGTGGCCAGACTTCCAAGAAATTACGAGTTTTCGAAATAGCAGCATATATTTTTTCACCCAATCTGGATGATACGTGGTGGTAATGACAAGTACACAAGTCCCACTGGGCTCACCAAATTTTGTTCTTCTAGGTTGAGGCATTTGTTTACAGTAGCAGTTTTTATTTTTAGGTTTCACTTTGTTCTCTCCTATATAGATAGATGAATTTGGAACTCTAAATCCAACATGGTTTATAGTAGCTCTTTGAAACTTGACAAAATAAAGGATTTCTCAGTTTTGACTCTATGATTTGTTTCCTCTTCAAGTAGCCCTAGGAACAGACTGTGGAAAAGCACTTTCATTGAGAGGGGTTGCCAAGCTTCTAAGAAATAAAAAGTTTCCGAAATACCAGCAAATATTTTTTTACCCAATCTTAATAATACGTGGTGGTAATGATCAGTACACAAATCCCACTTGGCTCACCAAATTGTGTTCTTCTAGGTTGAAGCGTTCGTTTACAGTAGCAGTTTCTATTTTTAGGTTTCCCTCTGTTCTCTCCTATATAGATAGATGGATTTGGAAATCAAAATCCAACATGGTTTGTAGTAGATCTCTGAAACTTGACATAAAAATGTAGTTCTCAGTTTTGTCTCAATGATTTGTTTCCTCTTCAAGTAGCCCTAAGCAGAGACTGAGTAAAAGCACTTTCATTGAAAGGGGTTGCCAAGCTTCCCAGAAATTACGAGTTTCCGAAATACCAGCAAATGTTTTTTCACCCAAACTGGATGATACTTGGAGGTAATGATCGGTACACAAGTCCCACTTGACTCACCAAATTTTGTTCTTCTAGGTTGAAGCGTTCGTCTACAGTAGTCATTTTTATATTTAGGTTTCCCTCTGTTCTCTCCTATATAGATAGATGAATTTGGAACTCTAAATCCAACATGGTTTCTAGTCGCTCTGAGAAACCTGACAAAAAAAAAGCAGTTCTCAGTTTTGACTCTATGCTTTGTTTTTTCTTCAAGTAGCCCTAAGCAGAGACTGTGGAAAAGCACTTTCATTGAAAGGGGTTGCCAAGCTTCCAAGAAACAACGAGTTTCCGAAATACCAGCAAATATTTTTTCACCCAATCTTGATGATACTTAGTGGTAATGATCGATACACAAATCCCACTTGACTCACCAAATTTTGTTCTTCTAGGTTGAAGCGTTTGTTTACAGGAGCTGTTTGTATTTTTAGGTTTCCCTCTGTTCTCTCCTATATAGATAGGTGAATTTGGAACTCTAAATCCAACATGGTTTGTAGTAGCCCTTTGAAACTTGAAAAAATAAAGGAATTCTCAGTTTTGTCTCTATGATTTGTTTCCTCTTCAAGTAGCCCTAAGCAGAGTCTGTGGAAAAGCACTTTCATTGAAAGGGGTTGCCAACCTTCCAAGAAATTACGAGTCTCCGAAATACCGGCAAATATTTTTTCACCCAATCTTGATGATACTTGGTGGTAATGATCATTACACAAATCCCACTTGGCTCATCAAATTTTCATCTTCTAGGTTGAAGCGTTCGTCTACAGTAGTCGTTTTTATATTTAGGTTTCCCTCTGTTCTCTCCTATATTGATAGATGAATTTGGAACTCTAAATCCAACATGGTTTGTAGTCGCTCTTTGAATCTTGCCAAAAAAAAAAAAAAGTAGTTCTCAGTTTTGTCTCTATAGTTTGTTTCCTCTTAAAGTAGCCCTAAGCAGAGACTGTGGAACAGCACTTTCATTGAAAGGGGTTGCCAAGCTTCCAAGAAATTACCAGTTTCCGAAATACCAGCAAATATTTTTTCACCCAATCTTGATGATACCTGATGGTAATGATCGGTACACAAATCCCACTTGGCTCACCAAATTTTCTTCTTCTATGTTGAAGCGTTCGTTTACAGTAGCTGTTTTTATATTTAGGTTTCACTCTGTTCTCTTCTACATAGATAGATGAATTTGGAACTATAAATCCAACATGGTTTCTAGTAGCCCTTTGAAACTTGAAAAATAAAGGAGTTCTCAGTTTTGTCTTTATGGTTTGTTTCCTCTTGAAGTAGCCCTAAGTAGAGACTGTGGAAAAGCACTTTCATTGAAAGGGGTTGCCAAGCTTCCAAGAAATTACCAGTTTCCGAAATGCCAGGAAATATTTTTTCACCCAATCTTGATGATACTTGGTGGTAATGATCAGTACACAAATCCCACATGGCTCACCAAATTTTGTTCTTCTAGGTTGAAGCGTTCGTCTCCAGTAGTCATTTTATATTTAGGTTTCCCTCTGTTCTCTCCTATATAGATAGATGAATTGGAACTCTAAATCTAACTTGGTTTCTAGTCGTTCTTTGAAACTTGACAAAAAAAAGTAGTTCTCAGTTTTGACTCTATGCTTTGTTTTTTATTCAAGTAGCCCTAAGCAGAGACTGTGGAAAAGCACTTTCATTGAGAGGGTTTGCTAAGCTTCTAAGAAATAACTAGTTTCCGAAATACCAGCAAATATTTTTTTAACCAATCTTGATGATACTTGGTGGTAATGATCAGGACACAAATCCCACTTGGCTCACCAAATTCTGTTCTTCTAGGTGGAAGCGTTCATCTACAGTAGCAGATTTATATTTAGGTTTCCCTCTGTTCTCTCCTATATAGATAGATGAATTTGGAACTCTAAGTCAAACATTGTTTCTAGTAGCTCTTTGAAACTTGTCAAAATAAAGAAGTTCTCAGTTTTGTCTCTATGGTTTGTTTCCTCTTCAAGTAGCCCTAAGCAGAGACTGTGGAAAAGCACTTTCATTGAAAGGGGTTGCCAAGCTTCCAAGAAATTATGAGTTTCCGAAATACCAGCAAATATTTTTTCACCCAATCTTGATGATACTTGGTAGTAATGATCATTACACAAATCCCACTTGGCTCATCAAATTTTGTTCTTCTAGGTTGAAGCGTTCGTCTACAGTAGTCGTTTTTATATTTAGGTTTCACTCTGTTCTCTCCTGTACAAATAGATGAATTTGGAACACTAAATCCAACATGGTTTGAGGTAGCTCTTTGAAGCTTGAGAAAATAAAGGTTTTCTCAGTTTTGTCTCTATGGTTTGTTTCCTCTTGAAGTAGCCCTTTGCACATACTGTGGAAAAGCACTTTCATTGAGAGGGGTTGCCAAGCTTCTAAGAAATAACCAGTTTCCGAAATACCAGCAAATATTTGTTCAACCAATCTTGATGATACTTGGTGGAAATGATCAGTACACAATTCCCACTTGGCTCACCACATTTTATTCTTCTAGGTTGAAGTGTTCGTCTACAGTAGCAGTTTTTATATTTAGGTTGCACTCTGTTCTCTCTTATATAGATAGATGAATTTGGAACTCTAAATCCAACATGATTTGTAGTAGCTCTTTGAAAATTTACAAAATAAAGGAGTGTTCAGTTTTGTCTCTATGATTTGTTTCCTCTTCAAGTAGCCCTAAGCAGAGACAGTGGAAAAGCACTTTCATTGAGAGGGTTTGCTAAGCTTCTAAGAAATAACTAGTTTCCGAAATACCAGCAAATATTTTTTTAACCAATCTTGATGATACTTGGTGGTAATGATCAGGACACAAATCCCACTTGGCTCACCAAATTCTGTTCTTCTAGGTGGAAGCGTTCATCTACAGTAGCAGATTTATATTTAGGTTTCCCTCTGTTCTCTCCTATATAGATAGATGAATTTGGAACTCTAAGTCAAACATTGTTTCTAGTAGCTCTTTGAAACTTGTCAAAATAAAGAAGTTCTCAGTTTTGTCTCTATGGTTTGTTTCCTCTTCAAGTAGCCCTAAGCAGAGACTGTGGAAAAGCACTTTCATTGAAAGGGGTTGCCAAGCTTCCAAGAAATTACGAGTTTCCGAAATACCAGCAAATATTTTTCCACCCAAACTTCATGATACTTGGTGGTAATGATGAGTAAACACATCCCCCAGGTCTCACCAAATTTTGTTCTTCTAGGTTGAAGCCTTCATCTACAGTAGCAGTTTTTATGTTTAGGTTTCACTCTGTTCTCTCATATGTAGATGGATGAATTTGGAACTCTAAATCCAACATGGTTTGTAGTAGCTCTTTGAAACTTGACAAAATAAAGGAATTCTCAGTTTTGTCTCTATGGTTTGTTTCCTCTTCAAGTAGCCCTAAGCAGAGACTGTGGAAAAGCACTTTCATTGAAAGGGGTGGCCAAGCTTCCAAGAAATTACGAGTTTTCGAAATACCAGCATATATTTTTTTCACCCAATCTGGATGATACGTGGTGGTAATAACAAGTACACAAATCCCACTTGGCTCACCAAATTTTGTTCTTCAAGGTTGAGGCGTTCGTTTACAGTATCAGTTTTTATTTTTAGGTTTCACTTTGTTCTCTCCTATATAGATAGATGAATTTGGAACTCTAAATCCAACATGGTTTGTAGTAGCTCTTTGAAACTTGACAAAATAAAGGAGTTCTCAGATTTGTGTCTATGGTTTCTTTCCTATTCAAGTAGCGCTAGGCACAGAATGTGGAAAAGCACTTTCAATGAGAGGGGTTGCCAAGCTTCTAAGAAATAACGAGTTTCCGAAATACCAGCAAATATTTTTTCACCCAAACTTGATGATACTTGGTGTTAATGATCAGTACACAAATCCCACTTGGCTCACCAAATTTTGTTCTTCTAGGTTGAAGCGTTCGTCTACAGTAGTCGTTTTTATATTTAGGTTTTTCTCTGTTCTCTCCTATATAGATAGATGAATTTGGAACTCTAAATCCAACATGGTATGTAGTCGCTCTTTGAAACTTGACAAAAAAAGTAGTTCTCAGTTTTGTCTCTATGGTTTGTTTCCTCTTGAAGTAGCCCTATGCAGAGACTGTGGAAAAGCACTTTCATTGAAAGGGGTTGCCAAGCTTCCAAGAAATAACGAGTTTCCAAAATACCAGCAAATATTTTTTCACCCAATCTTGATGATACGTGGTGGTAATGACAAGTACACAAATCCCACTTGGCTCACCAAATTTTGTTCTTCTAGTTTGCAGCGTTCATTTACAGTAACAGTTTATATTTTTAGGTTTTCCGCTGTTCTCTCCTATATAGATAGATGAATTTGGAACTCTAAATCCAACATGGTTTGTAGTAGCTCTTTGAAACTTGTCAAAATAAAGAAGTTCTTAGTTTTGTCTCTATGGTTTCTTTCCTATTCAAGTAGCCCAAGCACAGACTGTGGAAAAGCAATTCCCTTGAGAGGGGTTGCCAAGCTTCTAAGAAATAACGAGTTATCGAAATACCAGCAAATATTTTTTCACCCAATCTTGTTGATAATTGGTGGTAATGATCGGTACACAAATTTCACTTGGCTCACCAAATTTTTGTTCTTCTAGGTTGAAGCGTTTTTTTACAGCAGCTGTTTTTATTTTTAGGTTTCCCTCTGTTCTCTCCTATATAGATAGATGAATTTGGAACTCTAAATCCAACATGGTTTGTAGTAGCTCTTTGAAACTTGACAAAATAAAGGAATTCTCAGTTTTGTCTCTATGATATGTTTCCTCTTCAAGTAGCCCTAAGCAGAGACTGTGGAAAAGCACTTTAATTGAAAGGGGTTGTCAAGCATCCGAGAAATTACGAGTTTCCGAAATACCAGCAAATATTTTTTCACCCAATCTTGATGATACGTGGTGGTAATGATCGGTACACTAATCCCACTTGACTCACAAAATTTGTACTTCTAGGTTGAAGCGTTCGTTTACAGTAGCAGTTTTTATTTTAGGTTTCCCTCTGTTCTCTCCTATATAGATAGATGAATTTGGAACTCTAAATTCAACGCGGTTTGTAGTAGCTCTTTGAATCGTGACAAAATAAAGGAATTCTCAGTTTTGTCTCTATGATTTGTTTCCTCTTCAAGTAGCATTAAGCAGAGACTGTGGAAAAGCACTTTCATTTAAAGGGGTGGCCAGGCTTCCAAGAAATTACTAGTTTTCGACATACCAAAATATATTTTTTCACCCAATCTGGATGATACGTGGTGGTAATGACAAGTACACAAATCCCACTTGGCTCACCAAATTTTGTTCTTCTAGGTTGAGGCATTCGTTTACACTAGCAGTTTTTATTTTTAGGTTTCACTTTGTTCTCTCCTATATAGATAGATGAATTTGGCACTCTAAATCCAACATGGTTTGTAGTAGCTGTTTGAAACTTGACAAAATAAAGGAGTTCTCAGTTTTGACTCTATGATTTGTTTCCTCTTCAAGTAGCCCTAGGCACAGACTGTGGAAAAGCACTTTAATTGAGAGGGGTTGCCAAGCTTCTAAGAAATAACGAGTTTCCGAAATACCAGCAAATATTTTTTTACCCAATCTTAATAATACGTGGTGGTAATGATCAGTACACAAATCCCACTTGGCTCATCAAATTGTGTTCTTCTAGGTTGAAGCGTTCGTTTACAGTAGCAGTTTCTATTTTTAGGTTTCCCTCTGTTCTCTCCTATATAGATAGATGAATTTGGAAATCAAAATCCAACATGGTTTGTCGTAGATCTCTGAAACTTGACATAAAAATGTAGTTCTCAGTTTTGTCTCAATGATTTGTTCCCTCTTCAAGTAGCCCTAAGCAGAGACTGAGGAAAAGCACTTTCATTGAAAGGGGTTGCCAAGCTTCCAAGAAATTACGATTTTCCGAAATACCAGCAAATACTTTTTCACCCAATCTTAATGATACATGTTGGTAATGATCGTTACACAAATCCCACTTGGCTCACCAAATTTTGATCTTCTAGGTAGAAGCGTTGGTTTACAGTAGCAGTTTTTATTTTTAGGTTTCCCTTCTGTCTCTTCTATATATAGATGAATTTGGAACTCTAAATCCAACATAGTTTGTAGTAGCTCTTTGAAACTTGACAAAATAAAGGAGCTCTCAGTTTTGCCTCTCTGGTTTGTTTCCTCTTCAAGTAGCTCTAGGCACAGACTGTGGAAAAGCACTTTCATTGAGAGGGGTTGCCAAGCTTCTAAGACATAATGAGTTTCCGAAATACCAGCAAATATTTTTTCACCCAATCTTGATGATACTTGGTAGTAATGATCATTACACAAATCCCACTTGGCTCATCAAATTTTGTTCTTCTAGGTTGAAGCGTTCATCTACAGTAGTCGTTTTTATATTTAGGTTTCACTCTGTTCTCTCCTATACAAATAGATGAATTTGGAACACTAAATCCAACATGGTTTGAGGTAGCTCTTTGAAGCTTGAGAAAATAAAGGTTTTCTCAGTTTTGTCTCTATGGTTTGTTTCCTCTTGAAGTAGCCCTTTGCACAAACTGTGGAAAAGCACTTTCATTGAGAGGGGTTGCCAAGCTTCTAAGAAATAACCAGTTTCCGAAATACCAGCAAATATTTGTTCAACCAATCTTGATGATACTTGGTGGAAATGATCAGTACACAATTCCCACTTGGCTCACCACATTTTATTCTTCTAGGTTGAAGTGTTCGTCTACAGTAGCAGTTTTTATATTTAGGTTGCACTCTGTTCTCTCTTATATAGATAGATGAATTTGGAACTCTAAATCCAACATGATTTGTAGTAGCTCTTTGAAAATTGACAAAATAAAGGAGTGTTCAGTTTGTCTCTATGATTTGTTTCCTCTTCAAGTAGCCCTAAGCAGAGACAGTGGAAAAGCACTTTCATTGAGAGGGTTTGCTAAGCTTCTAAGAAATAACTAGTTTCCGAAATACCAGCAAATATTTTTTAACCAATCTTGATGATACTTGGTGGTAATGATCAGGACACAAATCCCACTTGGCTCACCAAATTCTGTTCTTCTAGTGGAAGCGTTCATCTACAGTAGCAGATTTATATTTAGGTTTCCCTCTGTTCTCTCCTATATAGATAGATGAATTTGGAACTCTAAGTCAAACATTGTTTCTAGTAGCTCTTTGAAACTTGTCAAAATAAAGAAGTTCTCAGTTTTGTCTCTATGGTTTGTTTCCTCTTCAAGTAGCCCTAAGCAGAGACTGTGGAAAAGCACTTTCATTGAAAGGGGTTGCCAAGCTTCCAAGAAATTACGAGTTTCCGAAATACCAGCAAATATTTTTCCACCCAATCTTCATGATACTTGGTGGTAATGATGAGTAAACACATCCCCCAGGTCTCACCAAATTTTGTTCTTCTAGGTTGAAGCCTTCATCTACAGTAGCAGTATTTATGTTTAGGTTTCACTCTGTTCTCTCATATGTAGATGGATGAATTTGGAACTCTAAATCCAACATGGTTTGTAGTAGCTCTTTGAAACTTGACAAAATAAAGGAATTCTCAGTTTTGTCTCTATGGTTTGTTTCCTCTTCAAGTAGCCCTAAGCAGAGACTGTGGAAAAGCACTTTCATTGAAAGGGGTGGCCAAGCTTCCAAGAAATTACGAGTTTTCGAAATACCAGCATATATTTTTTTCACCCAATCTGGATGATACGTGGTGGTAATAACAAGTACACAAATCCCACTTGGCTCACCAAATTTTGTTCTTCAAGGTTGAGGCGTTCGTTTACAGTATCAGTTTTTATTTTTAGGATTCACTTTGTTCTCTCCTATATAGATAGATGAATTTGGAACTCTAAATCCAACATGGTTTGTAGTAGCTCTTTGAAACTTGACAAAATAAAGGAGTTCTCAGATTTGTGTCTATGGTTTCTTTCCTATTCAAGTAGCGCTAGGCACAGAATGTGGAAAAGCACTTTCAATGAGAGGGGTTGCCAAGCTTCTAAGAAATAACGAGTTTCCGAAATACCAGCAAATATTTTTTCACCCAAACTTGATGATACTTGGTGTTAATGATCAGTACCCAAATCCCACTTGGCTCACCAAATTTTGTTCTTCTAGGTTGAAGCGTTCGTCTACAGTAGTCGTTTTTATATTTAGGTTTTACTCTGTTCTCTCCTATATAGATAGATGAATTTGGAACTCTAAATCCAACATGGTATGTAGTCGCTCTTTGAAACTTGACAAAAAAAGTAGTTCTCAGTTTTGTCTCTATGGTTTGTTTCCTCTTGAAGTAGCCCTATGCAGAGACTGTGGAAAAGCACTTTCATTGAAAGGGGTTGCCAAGCTTCCAAGAAATAACGAGTTTCCGAAATACCAGCAAATATTTTTTCACCCAATCTTGATGATACGTGGTGGTAATGACAAGTACACAAATCCCACTTGGCTCACCAAATTTTGTTCTTCTAGTTTGCAGCGTTCATTTACAGTAACAGTTTATATTTTTAGGTTTTCCGCTGTTCTCTCCTATATAGATAGATGAATTTGGAACTCTAAATCCAACATGGTTTGTAGTAGCTCTTTGAAACTTGTCAAAATAAAGAAGTTCTTAGTTTTGTCTCTATGGTTTCTTTCCTATTCAAGTAGCCCAAGCACAGACTGTGGAAAAGCAATTCCCTTGAGAGGGGTTGCCAAGCTTCTAAGAAATAACGAGTTATCGAAATACCAGCAAATATTTTTTCACCCAATCTTGTTGATAATTGGTGGTAATGATCGGTACACAAATTTCACTTGGCTCACCAAATTTTGTTCTTCTAGGTTGAAGCGTTTTTTTACAGCAGCTGTTTATATTTTTAGGTTTCCCTCTGTTCTCTCCTATATAGATAGATGAATTTGGAACTCTAAATCCAACATGGTTTGTAGTAGCTCTTTGAAACTTGACAAAATAAAGGAATTCTCAGTTTTGTCTCTATGATATGTTTCCTCTTCAAGTAGCCCTAAGCAGAGACTGTGGAAAAGCACTTTAATTGAAAGGGGTTGTCAAGCATCCGAGAAATTACGAGTTTCCGAAATACCAGCAAATATTTTTTCACCCAATCTTGATGATACGTGGTGGTAATGATCGGTACACTAATCCCACTTGACTCACAAAATTTGTACTTCTAGGTTGAAGCGTTCGTTTACAGTAGCAGTTTTTATTTTTAGGTTTCCCTCTGTTCTCTCCTATATAGATAGATGAATTTGGAACTCTAAATTCAACGCGGTTTGTAGTAGCTCTTTGAATCGTGACAAAATAAAGGAATTCTCAGTTTTGTCTCTATGATTTGTTTCCTCTTCAAGTAGCATTAAGCAGAGACTGTGGAAAAGCACTTTCATTTAAAGGGGTGGCCAGGCTTCCAAGAAATTACTAGTTTTCGACATACCAAAATATATTTTTTCACCCAATCTGGATGATACGTGGTGGTAATGACAAGTACACAAATCCCACTTGGCTCACCAAATTTTGTTCTTCTAGGTTGAGGCATTCGTTTACACTAGCAGTTTTTATTTTTAGGTTTCACTTTGTTCTCTCCTATATAGATAGATGAATTTGGCACTCTAAATCCAACATGGTTTGTAGTAGCTGTTTGAAACATGACAAAATAAAGGAGTTCTCAGTTTTGACTCTATGATTTGTTTCCTCTTCAAGTAGCCCTAGGCACAGACTGTGGAAAAGCACTTTAATTGAGAGGGGTTGCCAAGCTTCTAAGAAATAACGAGTTTCCGAAATACCAGCAAATATTTTTTACCCAATCTTAATAATACGTGGTGGTAATGATCAGTACACAAATCCCACTTGGCTCATCAAATTGTGTTCTTCTAGGTTGAAGCGTTCGTTTACAGTAGCAGTTTCTATTTTTAGGTTTCCCTCTGTTCTCTCCTATATAGATAGATGAATTTGGAAATCAAAATCCAACATGGTTTGTCGTAGATCTCTGAAACTTGACATAAAAATGTAGTTCTCAGTTTTGTCTCAATGATTTGTTCCCTCTTCAAGTAGCCCTAAGCAGAGACTGAGGAAAAGCACTTTCATTGAAAGGGGTTGCCAAGCTTCCAAGAAATTACGATTTTCCGAAATACCAGCAAATACTTTTTCACCCAATCTTAATGATACATGTTGGTAATGATCGTTACACAAATCCCACTTGGCTCACCAAATTTTGATCTTCTAGGTAGAAGCGTTGGTTTACAGTAGCAGTTTTTATTTTTAGGTTTCCCTTCTGTCTCTTCTATATATAGATGAATTTGGAACTCTAAATCCAACATAGTTTGTAGTAGCTCTTTGAAACTTGACAAAATAAAGGAGCTCTCAGTTTTGCCTCTCTGGTTTGTTTCCTCTTCAAGTAGCTCTAGGCACAGACTGTGGAAAAGCACTTTCATTGAGAGGGGTTGCCAAGCTTCTAAGAAATAACGAGTTTCCAAAATACCAGCAAATATTTTTTCACCCAATCTTGATGATACTTGGTGATAATGATCAGTACACAACTCCCACATGGCTCACAAAATTTTGTTCTTCTAGGTTGAAGCATTCGTCTACGGTAGCAGTTTATATTTTTTAGGTTTCCCTCTGTTCTCTCCTATACAGATAGATGAATTTGGGACTCTAAATCCAACATGGTTTGTAGTAGCTCTTTGAAACTTGACAAAATATAGGAGTTCTCAGTTTTGTCTCTATGGTTTCTTTCCTATTCAAGTAGCCGTAGGCACAGACTGTGGAAAAGCACTTTCATTGAGAGGGGTTGCCAAGCTTCTAAGAAATAACGAGTTTCCGAAATACCAGCAAATATTTTTTCACCCAAACTTGATGATACTTGGTGTTAATGATCAGTACACAAATCCCACTTGGCTCACCAAATTTTGTTCTTCTAGGTTGAAGCGTTCGTCTACAGTAGTCGTTTTTATATTTAGGTTTTTCTCTGTTCTCTCCTATATAGATAGATGAATTTGGAACTCTAAATCCAACATGGTATGTAGTCGCTCTTTGAAACTTGACAAAAAAAGTAGTTCTCAGTTTTGTCTCTATGGTTTGTTTCCTCTTGAAGTAGCCCTATGCAGAGACTGTGGAAAAGCACTTTCATTGAAAGGGGTTGCCAAGCTTCCAAGAAATAACGAGTTTCCGAAATACCAGCAAATATTTTTTCACCCAATCTTGATGATACGTGGTGGTAATGACAAGTACACAAATCCCACTTGGCTCACCAAATTTTGTTCTTCTAGTTTGCAGCGTTCATTTACAGTAACAGTTTATATTTTAGGTTTTCCGCTGTTCTCTCCTATATAGATAGATGAATTTGGAACTCTAAATCCAACATGGTTTGTAGTAGCTCTTTGAAACTTGTCAAAATAAAGAAGTTCTCAGTTTTGTCTCTATGGTTTCTTTCCTATTCAAGTAGCCCAAGCACAGACTGTGGAAAAGCAATTCCCTTGAGAGGGGTTGCCAAGCTTCTAAGAAATAACGAGTTATCGAAATACCAGCAAATATTTTTTCACCCAATCTTGTTGATAATTGGTGGTAATGATCGGTACACAAATTTCACTTGGCTCACCAAATTTTGTTCTTCTAGGTTGAAGCGTTCCTTTACAGCAGCTGTTTTTATTTTTAGGTTTCCCTCTGTTCTCTCCTATATAGATAGATGAATTTGGAACTCTAAATCCAACATGGTTTGTAGTAGCTCTTTGAAACTTGACAAAATAAAGGAATTCTCAGTTTTGTCTCTATGATATGTTTCCTCTTCAAGTAGCCCTAAGCAGAGACTGTGGAAAAGCACTTTAATTGAAAGGGATTGTCAAGCTTCCGAGAAATTACGAGTTTCCGAAATACCAGCAAATATTTTTTCACCCAATCTTGATGATACGTGGTGGTAATGATCGGTACACAAATCCCACTTGACTCACCAAATTTGTACTTCTAGGTTGAAGCGTTCGTTTACAGTAGCAGTTTTTATTTTTAGGTTTCCCTCTGTTCTCTCCTATATAGATAGATGAATTTGGAACTCTAAATCCAACACGGTTTGTAGTAGCTCTTTGGAATCGTGACAAAATAAAGAATTCTCAGTTTTGCCTCTATGATTTGTTTCCTCTTCAAGTAGCCCTAAGCAGAGACTGTGGAAAAGCACTTTTCATTTAAAGGGGTGGCCAGACTTCCAAGAAATTACGAGTTTTCGAAATACCAGCATATATTTTTTCACCCAATCTGGATGATACATGGTGGTAATGACAAGTACACAAATCCCACTGGGCTCACCAAATTTTGTTCTTCTAGGTTGAGGCATTCGTTTACAGTAGCAGTTTTTATTTTTAGGTTTCACTTTGTTCTCTCCTATATAGATAGATGAATTTGGAACTCTAAATCCAACATGGTTTATAGTAGCTCTTTGAAACTTGACAAAATAAAGGAGTTCTCAGTTTTGACTCTATGATTTGTTTCCTCTTCAAGTAGCCCTAGGAACAGACTGTGGAAAAGCACTTTCATTGAGAGGGGTTGCCAAGCTTCTAAGAAATAAGGAGTTTCCGAAATACCAGCAAATATTTTTTTACCCAATCTTAATAATACGTGGTGGTAATGATCAGTACACAAATCCCACTTGGCTCACCAAATTGTGTTCTTCTAGGTTGAAGCGTTCGGTTACAGTAGCAGTTTCTATTTTTAGGTTTCCCTCTGTTCTCTCCTATATAGATAGATGGATTTGGAAATCAAAATCCAACATGGTTTGTAGTAGATCTCTGAAACTTGACATAAAAATGTAGTTCTCAGTTTTGTCTCAATGATTTGTTTCTTCTTCAAGTAGCCCTAAGCAGAGACTGAGGAAAAGCACTTTCATTGAAAGGGGTTGCCAAGCTTCCAAGAAATTACGAGTTTCCGAAATACCAGCAAATATTTTTTCACCCAATCTTAATGATACATGTTGGTAATGATCGGTACACAAATCCCACTTGAATCACCAAATTTTGTACTTCTAGGTTGAAGCGTTGGTTTACAGTAGCAGTTTTTATTTTTAGGTTTCCCTCTGTCTCTTCTATATTTAGATGAATTTGGAACTCTAAATCCAACATAGTTTGTAGTAGCTCTTTGAAACTTGACAAAATAAAGGAGCTCTCAGTTTTGTCTCTACGGTTTGTTTCCTCTTCAAGTAGCTCTAGGCACAGACTGTGGAAAAGCACTTTCATTGAGAGGGGTTGCCAAGCTTCTAAGAAATAACGAGTTTCCAAAACACCAGCAAATATTTTTTCACACAATCTTGATGATACTTGGTGATAATGATCAGTACACAAATCCCACTTGGCTCACCAAATTTTGTTCTTCTCGGTTGAAGCGTTCGTCTACGGTAGCAGTTTATATTTTTTAGGTTTCCCTCTGTTCTCTCCTATATAGATAGATGAATTTGGGACTCTAAATTCAACATGGTTTGTAGTACCTCTTTGAAACTTGACAAAATAAAGGATTTCTCAGTTTTTTCTCTATGGCTTGATTCCTCTTCAAGTATCCCTAGGCACAGACTGTGGAAAAGCACTTTCATTGAGAGTGGTTGCCAAGCTTCTAAGAAATAACGAGTTTCCAAAATACCAGCAAATATTTTTTTACCCAATCTTAATAATAAGTGGTGGTAAAGATCAGTACACAAATCCCACTTGGCTCACCAAATTGTGCTCTTCTAGGTTGAAGCGTTCATCTACGGAAGCAGTTTCTATATGTAGGTTTCACTCTATTCTCTGTTATATAGATAGATGAATTTGTAACTCTGAGTCCAACATTGTTTGTAGTAGCTCTTTGAAACCTGACAAAATAAAGGAGTTCTCAGTTTTGTCTCTATGGTTTGTTTCCTTTTTAAGTAGCCCTAGGCACAGACTGTGGAAAAGTACTTTCATTGAGAGGGGTTGCCAAGCTTCCAAGAAATTACGTGTTTCGGAAATACCAGCAAATATATTTTCACCCAATCTTGATGATACTTGTTGGTAATGATCAGTACACAAATCCAACATGGCTCACAAAATTTTGTTGTTCTAGGTTGAAGCGTTGGTTTAAAGTAGCAGTTTTTTATTTTTAGGTTTCCCTCTGTTCTCTCCTATATAGATAGGTGAATTTGGAACTCTAAATCCAACATGATTTGTAGTAGCTCTTTGAAACTTGACAAAAAGTAGTAGTTCTCCGTTTTTTCTCTATGACTTGTTTCCTCTTCAAGTAGCCCCAAGCAGAGACTGTGGAAAAGCACTTTCATTGAAAAGGGTTGCCAAGCTTTCAAGAAATTACGAGTTTCCGAAATACCAGCAAATATTTTTTCACCCAATCTTAATGGTACATGTTGGTAATGATCAGTACACAAATCCCACTTGGCTCACCAAATTTTGTTCTTCTAGGTTGAAGCGTTTGTCTACTGTAGCAGTTTTTATATTTAGGTTTCACTCTGTTCTCTCCTATATAGATAGATGAATTTGGTACACTAAATCCAACATGGTTTGTAGTAGTTGTTTGAAACTTGACAAAAAAATTAGTTCTCTGTTTTTTCTCTATGGTTTGTTTCCTCTTCAAGTAGCCCTAAGCAAAGACAGTGGAAAAGCACTTTCATTGAAAGGGGTTGCCAAGCTTCCAAGAAATTACGAGTTTCCAAAATACCAGCAAATATTTTTTCAACCAATTTTGATGATACTTGGTGGTAATGATCAGTTCACCAATCCCACTTGGCTCACCAAACTTTGTTCTTCTAGGTTCAAGCGTTCGTCTACAGTAGTCGTTTTAATATTTAGGTTTCCCTCAGTTCTCTCCTATATAGATAGATGTATTTGGAACTCTAAATCTAACATGGTTTGTATTCGCTCTTTGAAACTTGACAAAATAAAGTATTTCTCAGTTTTGTCTCTATGGTTTATTTCCTCTTCAAGTAGCCCCAAGCAGAGACCGTGGAAAAGCACTTTCATTGAAAGGGGTTGCCAAGCTTCCAAGAAATTACGAGTTTCCGAAATACCAGCAAATATTTTCTCACCCAATCTTGATGATACCTGGTGGTAATGATCAGTACACAAATCCCACTTGGCTCACCAAATTGTGTTCTTCTATGTTAAAGCATTCGTCTACGGTAGAAGTTTTATATGTAGGTTTCACTCTCTTCTCTCTTATAGATAGATGAATTTGGAACTCTAAATCCAACATGGTTTGTAGTAGCTCTTTGAAACTTGACAAAATAAAGGAGTTCTCAGTTTTGTCTCTGTGGTTTGTTTCCTCTTAACGTAGCCCTAGGCACAGACTGTGGAAAAGCACTTTCATGGAGAGGGGTTGCCAAGCTTATAAGAAATAACGAGTTTCCGAAATACCAGCAAATATTTTTTTACCCAATCTTAATAATACGTGGTGGTAATGATCAGTACACAAATCCCACTTGGCTCACCACATTGTGTTCTTCTAGGTTCAAGCGTTCGTCTACAGTAGTCGTTTTAATATTTAGGTTTCCCTCTGTTCTCTCCTATAAAGATAGATGAATTTGGAACTATAAATCCAATGTTTTGTAGTAGCTCTTTGAAACTGACAAAATAAAGTAGTTCTCTGTTTTGTCTCTATGATTTGTTACCTCTTCATGTAGCCCTAAGCAGAGACTGTGGAAAAGCAGTTTCATTGAAAGGGGTTGCCAAGCTTCCAAGAAATTACGAGTTTCCGAAATACCAGCAAATATTTTCTCACCCAATCTTGATGATACCTGATGGTAATGATCAGTACACTAATCCCACTTGGCTCACCAAATTTTGTTCTTCTAGTTTGAAGCGTTCGTTTACAGTAGCAGTTTTATTTTTAGGTTTCCCTCTGTTCTCTCCTATATAGATAGATGAATTTGGAACTCTAAATCCAACATGCTTTGTAGTAGCTCTTTGAAACTTGACAAAATAATGTAGTTCTCTGTTTTGACTCTATGGTTTGTTTCCTCTTCAAGTAGCCCTATGCAGAGACTGTGGAAATGCACTTTCATTGAAAGGGGGTGCCAAGCTTCCAAGAAATTACGAGTTTCCGAAATACGAGCAAATATTTTTTCAACCAATCTGGATGATATGTGGTGCTAATGACAAGTACACAAATCCCACTTGGCTCACCAAATTTTTTTCGTCTAGGTTGAAGCGTTCGTTTACAGTAGCAGTTTTTATTTTTGTTTCACTGTGTTCTCTCCTATATAGATAGATGTATTTGGAACTCTAAATCCAACATGGTTTCTAGTAGCTCTTTGAAACGTGACAAAATAAAGAAGTTCTCAGTTTTGTCTCTATGGTTTGTTTCCTCTTCAAGTAGCCCTAGGCACAGACTGTGGAAAGCACTTTCATTGAGAGGGGTTGCCAAGCTTCTAAAAAATAACGAGTTTCCGAAATACCAGCAAATATTTCTTCACCCAATCTTGAGGATACTTGGTGGTAATGATCAGTACAAAAATCCCACTTGGCTCTCCAAATTTTGTTCTTCTAGGTTGAAGCGTTCGTCTACAGTAGTCATTTTTATATTTAGGTTTCACTCTGTTCTCTTCTATATAGATAGAAGAAATTGGAACTCTGAATCCAACATGGTTTGTAGTAGCTCTTTGAAACGTGACAAAATAAAGGAGTTCTCAGTTTTGTCACTATGGTTTTTCTCCTCTTCAAGTAGCCCTAGGCACAGACTTTGGAATAGCACTTTCATTGAGAGGGGTTGCCAAGCTTCAAGAAATAACGAGTTTCAGAAATACTAGCAAATATTTTTTCACCCAATATTGATGATACGTGGTGGTAATGACAAGTACACAAATCTCACTTGGCTCACCAAATTTTGTTCTACCAGGTTGAAGCCTTCGTCTACAGTAGCAGTTTTTTATATTTAGGTATCCCTCTGTTCTCTCCTATATAGATAGATGAAATTGGAACCCTAAATCCATCATGTTTTGTAGTAGCTCCTTGAAACTAGAAAAAAAAAGTAGTTCTCAGTTTTGTCCCCTATGGTTTGTTTCCCCTTCAAGTAGCCCTAAGCAGAGACTGTGGAGAAGCACTTTCATTGAGAGGGGTTGCCAAACTTCCAAGAAAATTCGATTTTCCGAAATACCAGCAAATACTTTTTCACCCAATCTTAATGATACATGTTGGTAATGATCGTTACACAAATCCCACTTGGCTCACCAAATTTTGATCTTCTAGGTAGAAGCGTTGGTTTACAGTAGCAGTTTTTATTTTTAGTTTCCCTTCTGTCTCTTCTATATATAGATGAATTTGGAACTCTAAATCCAACATAGTTTGTAGTAGCTCTTTGAAACTTGACAAAATAAAGGAGCTCTCAGTTTTGCCTCTCTGGTTTGTTTCCTCTTCAAGTAGCTCTAGGCACAGACTGTGGAAAAGCACTTTCATTGAGAGGGGTTGCCAAGCTTCTAAGAAATAACGAGTTTCCAAAATACCAGCAAATATTTTTTCACCCAATCTTGATGATACTTGGTGATAATGATCAGTACACAAATCCCACATGGCTCACAAAATTTTGTTCTTCTAGGTTGAAGCATTCGTCTACGGTAGCAGTTTATATTTTTTAGGTTTCCCTCTGTTCTCTCCTATACAGATAGATGAATTTGGGACTCTAAATCCAACATGGTTTGTAGTAGCTCTTTGAAACGTGACAAAATAATGGAGTTCTCAGTTTTGCCTCTATGATTTGTTTCCTCTTCAAGTAGCCTAGGCACAGACTGTGGAAAAGCATTTTCATTGAGAGGGGTTGCCAAACATCGAAGAAATAACAAGTTTCCGAAATACCAGCAAATATTTTTTCATCCAATCTTGATGATACTTGGTCGAAATGATCAGTACGCAAATCCCACTTGGCTCACCAAATTTTTGTGCTTCTAGGTTGAAGCGTTTGTCTACATTAGTCGTTTTTATATTTAGGTTTCCCTCTGTTCTCTCCTATATAGATAGATGAATTTGGAACTCTAAATCCAACATGGTTTGTAGTAGCTCTTTGAAACTTGACAAAATATAGGAGTTCTCAGTTTTGTCTCTATGGTTTCTTTCCTATTCAAGTAGCCCTAGGCACAGACTGTGGAAAAGCACTTTCATTGAGAGGGGTTGCCAAGCTTCTAAGAAATAACGAGTTTCCGAAATACCAGCAAATATTTTTTCACCCAAACTTGATGATACTTGGTGTTAATGATCAGTACACAAATCCCACTTGGCTCACCAAATTTTGTTCTTCTAGGTTGAAGCGTTCGTCTACAGTAGTCGTTTTTATATTTAGGTTTTTCTCTGTTCTCTCCTATATAGATAGATGAATTTGGAACTCTAAATCCAACATGGTATGTAGTCGCTCTTTGAAACTTGACAAAAAAAGTAGTTCTCAGTTTTGTCTCTATGGTTTGTTTCCTCTTCAAGTAGCCCTATGCAGAGACTGTGGAAAAGCACTTTCATTGAAAGGGGTTGCCAAGCTTCCAAGAAATAACGAGTTTCCGAAATACCAGCAAATATTTTTTCACCCAATCTTGATGATACCTGGTGGTAATGACAAGTACACAAATCCCACTTGGCTCACCAAATTTTGTTCTTCTAGTTTGCAGCGTTCATTTACAGTAACAGTTTATATTTTAGGTTTTCCGCTGTTCTCTCCTATATAGATAGATGAATTTGGAACTCTAAATCCAACATGGTTTGTAGTAGCTCTTTGAAACTTGTCAAAATAAAGAAGTTCTCAGTTTTGTCTCTATGGTTTCTTTCCTATTCAAGTAGCTCAAGCACAGACTGTGGAAAAGCAATTCCCTTGAGAGGGGTTGCCAAGCTTCTAAGAAATAACGAGTTATCGAAATACCAGCAAATATTTTTTCACCCAATCTTGTTGATAATTGGTGGTAATGATCGGTACACAAATTTCACTTGGCTCACCAAATTTTGTTCTTCTAGGTTGAAGCGTTCCTTTACAGCAGCTGTTTTTATTTTTAGGTTTCCCTCTGTTCTCTCCTATATAGATAGATGAATTTGGAACTCTAAATCCAACATGGTTTGTAGTAGCTCTTTGAAACTTGACAAAATAAAGGAATTCTCAGTTTTGTCTCTATGATATGTTTCCTCTTCAAGTAGCCCTAAGCAGAGACTGTGGAAAAGCACTTTAATTGAAAGGGATTGTCAAGCTTCCGAGAAATTACGAGTTTCCGAAATACCAGCAAATATTTTTTCACCCAATCTTGATGATACGTGGTGGTAATGATCGGTACACAAATCCCACTTGACTCACCAAATTTGTACTTCTAGGTTGAAGCGTTCGTTTACAGTAGCAGTTTTTATTTTTTAGGTTTCCCTCTGTTCTCTCCTATATAGATAGATGAATTTGGAACTCTAAATCCAACACGGTTTGTAGTAGCTCTTTGAATCGTGACAAAATAAAGGAATTCTCAGTTTTGCCTCTATGATTTGTTTCCTCTTCAAGTAGCCCTAAGCAGAGACTGTGGGAAAAGCACTTTCATTTAAAGGGGTGGCCAGACTTCCAAGAAATTACGAGTTTTCGAAATACCAGCATATATTTTTTCACCCAATCTGGATGATACGTGGTGGTAATGACAAGTACACAAATCCCACTGGGCTCACCAAATTTTGTTCTTCTAGGTTGAGGCATTCGTTTACAGTAGCAGTTTTTATTTTTAGGTTTCACTTTGTTCTCTCCTATATAGATAGATGAATTTGGAACTCTAAATCCAACATGGTTTATAGTAGCTCTTTGAAACTTGACAAAATAAAGGAGTTCTCAGTTTTGACTCTATGATTTGTTTCCTCTTCAAGTAGCCCTAGGAACAGACTGTGGAAAAGCACTTTCATTGAGAGGGTTTGCCAAGCTTCTAAGAAATAAGGAGTTTCCGAAATACCAGCAAATATTTTTTTAACCAATCTTAATAATACGTGGTGGTAATGATCAGTACACAAATCCCACTTGGCTCACCAAATTGTGTTCTTCTAGGTTGAAGCGTTCGTTTACAGTAGCAGTTTCTATTTTTAGGTTTCCCTCTGTTCTCTCCTATATAGATAGATGGATTTGGAAATCAAAATCCAACATGGTTTGTAGTAGATCTCTCAAACTTGACATAAAAATGTAGTTCTCAGTTTTGTCTCAATGATTTGTTTCCTCTTCAAGTAGCCCTAAGCAGAGACTGAGGAAAAGCACTTTCATTGAAAGGGGTTGCCAAGCTTCCAAGAAATTACGAGTTTCCGAAATACCAGCAAATATTTTTTCACCCAATATTAATGATACATGTTGGTAATGATCGGTACACAAATCCCACTTGGCTCACCAAATTTTGTACTTCTAGGTTGAAGCGTTGGTTTACAGTAGCAGTTTTTATTTTTAGGTTTCCCTCTGTCTCTTCTATATTTAGATGAATTTGGAACTCTAAATCCAACATAGTTTGTAGTAGCTCTTTGAAACTTGACAAAATAAAGGAGCTCTCAGTTTTGTCTCTATGGTTTGTTTCCTCTTCAAGTAGCTCTAGGCACAGACTGTGGAAAAGCACTTTCATTGAGAGGGGTTGCCAAGCTTCTAAGA
>NW_027513454.1:96448-141834 GCF_048772815.1 Callospermophilus lateralis
AACAAACCATAGAGACAAATCTGAGAACTACTTTATTTTGTCAAGTTTCAAAGAGCTACTACAAACCATGTTGGATTTAGAGTTCCAAATTCATCTATCTATATAGGAGAGAACAGAGAGAAACCTAAATATAAAAACTGCTACTGTAGATGAACGCTTCAAACTAGAAGAACAAAATTGGTGAGCCAAGTGGGATTTGTGTACTGATCATTACCACCAAGTATCAACAAGATTGTGTGAAAAAATATTTGCTGGTATTTCGGAAACTCGTTATTTCTTACAAGCTTGGCAACCCATCTCAATGAAAGTGCTTTCCACAGTCTGTGCCTAGGGCTACTTGAAGAGGAAACAAACCATAGAGACAAAACTGAGAACTCCTTTATTTTGTCAAGTTTCATAGAGCTACTACAAACCATTATGGATTTAGAGTTCCAAATTTATCTATCTATATAGGAGGGAACAGAGAGAAACCTAAATATAAAAACTGCTACTATAGACGAACGCTTCAACCTAGAAGAACAAAATTTGGTGAGCCTAGTGGGATTTGTGTACTGATCATTACCACCAAGTATCATCAAGATTGGGTGAAAAAATATTTGCTGGCATTTCGGAAACTCGTTATTTCTTAGAAGGTTGGCAACCCCTCTCAATGAAAGTGCTTTTCCACAGTCTGTGCCTAGGGCTACTTGAAGAGGAAACAAACCAAAGAGACAAATCTGAGAACTCCTTTATTTTGTCAAGTTTCAAAGAGCTACTACAAACCATGTTGGACTTAGAGTTCCAAATTCATCTTTCTATATAGGAGAGAACAGAGGGAAACCTAAATATAAAAACTGCTACTGTAGACGAACGCTTCAACCTAGAAGAACAAAATTTGGTGAGCCAAGTGGGATTTGTGTACTGATCATTACCACCAAGTATCATCAAGATTGGGTGAAAAAATATTTGCTGGCATTTCGGAAACTCGTGATTTCTTAGAAGCTTGGGAACCCCTCTCAATGAAAGTGCTTTTCCACAGTCTGCGCCTAGGGCTACTTGAAGAGGAAACAAACCATAGCGACAAAACTGAGAACTCCTTTATTTTGTCAAGTTTCAAAGAGCTACTACAAACCATGTGGATTTAGAGTTCCAAATTCATCTATCTATATATGAGAGAACAGAGTGAAACCTAAATATAAAAACTGCTACTGTACACGAACGCTTCAACCTAGAAGAACAAAATTTGGTGAGCCAAGTGGGATTTGTGTACTGATCATTAGCAACAAGTATCATCAAGAGTGGGTGAAAAATTATTTGCTGGTATTTCGGAAACTCGTGATTTCTTAGAAGCTTGGGAACCCCTCTAAATGAAAGTGCTTTTCCACAGTCTGTGCCTAGGGCTACTTGAAGAGGAAACAAACCATAGAGACAAATCTGAGAACTCCTTTATTTTGTCAAGTTTCAAAGAGCTACTACAAACCATGTTGGATTTAGAGTTCCAAATTCATCTATCTATACAGGAGAGAACAGAGAGAAACCTAAATATAAAAAATGCTACTGTAGACGAACGCTTCAACCTAGAAGAACAAAATTGGTGAGCCAAGTGGGATTTGTGTACTGATCATTACCACCAAGTATCAACAAGATTGTGTGAAAAAATATTTGCTGGTATTTCGGAAACTCGTTATTATTAGAAGCTTGGCAACCCATCTCAATGAAAGTGCTTTCCACAGTCTGTGCCTAGGGCTACTTGAAGAGGAAACAAACCATAGAGACAAAACTGAGAACTCCTTTATTTTGTCAAGTTTCAAAGAGCTACTACAAACCATATTGGATTTAGAGTTCCAAATTCATCTATCTATATATGAGAGAACAGAGTGAATCCTAAATATAAAAACTGCTACTGTAAACGAACGCTTCAACCTAGAAGAACAAAATTTGGTAAGCCAAGTGGGATTTGTGTACTGATCATTTCCACCAAGTATTATCAAGATTGGGTGAAAAAATATATGCTGGTATTTCGGAAACTCGTTATTTCTTAGAAGCTTGGCAACCCCTCTCAAGGAAAGTGCTTTTCCACACTCTGTGCCTAGGGCTACTTGAAGAGGAAACAAACCATAGAGACAAAACTGAGAACTCCTTTATTTTGTCAAGTTTCAAGGAGCTACTACAAAGCATGTTGGATTTAGAGTTCCAAATTCATCTATCTATATAGGAGAGAACAGAGGGAAACCTAAATATAAAAACTGCTACTGTAGACGAACGCTTCAACCTAGAAAAACAAAATTTGGTAAGCCAAGTGGGATTTGTGTACTGATCATTTCCACCAAGTATCATCAAGATTGGGTGAAAAAATATTTGCTGGTATTTCGGAAACTCGTTATTTCTTAGAAGCTTGGCAACCCCTCTCAATGAAAGTGCTTTTACACAGTCTGTGCCTAGGGCTACTTGAAGAGGAAACAAACCATAGAGACAAATCTGATAACTCCTTTATTTTGTCAAGTTTCATAGAGCTACTACAAACCATTATGGATTTAGAGTTCCAAATTCATCTATCTATATAGGAGAGAACAGAGAGAAACCTAAATATAAAAACTGCTACTGTAGACGAATGCTTCAAACTAGAAGAACAAAATTTGGTGAGCCAAGTGGGATTTGTGTACTGATCATTACCACCAAGTATCATCAAGATTGGGTGAAAAAATATTTGCTGGCATTTCGGAAACTCGTGATTTCTTAGAAGCTTGGGAACCCCTCTCAATGAAAGTGCTTTTCCACAGTCTGCGCCTAGGGCTACTTGAAGAGGAAACAAACCATAGCGACAAAACTGAGAACTCCTTTATTTGTCAAGTTTCAAAGAGCTACTACAAACCATGTGGATTTAGAGTTCCAAATTCATCTATCTATATATGAGAGAACAGAGGGAAACCTAAATATAAAAACTGCTACTGTAGACGAACGCTTCAACCTAGAAGAACAAAATTGGGTAAGCCAAGTGGGATTTGTGTACTGATCATTACCACCAAGTTTCATCAAGATTGGGTGAAAAAATATTTGCTGGTATTTCGGAAACTCGTTATTTCTTAGAAGCTTGGCAACCACTCTCAATGAAAATGCTTTTCCACAGTCTGTGCCTAGGGCTACTTGAAGAGGAAACAAACCATAGAGACAAATCTGAGAACTCCTTTATTTTGTCAAGTTTCAAAGAGCTACTACAAACCATGTTGGATTTAGAGTTCCAAATTCATCTATCTATATATGAGAGAACAGAGTGAAACCTAAATATAAAAACTGCTACTGTACACGAACGCTTCAACCTAGAAGAACAAAATTTGGTAAGCCAAGTGGGATTTGTGTACTGATCATTTCCACCAATTATCATCAACATTGGGTGAAAAAATATTTGCTGGTATTTCGGAAACTCGTTATTCCTTACAAGCTTGGTAACCCCTCTCCATGAAAGTGCTTTTCCACATTCTGTGCCTAGGGCTACTTGAAGAGGAAACAAACCATAGCGACAAAACTGAGAACTCCTTTATTTTGTCAAGTTTCAAAGAGCTACTACAAACCATGTTGGATTTAGAGTTAAAAATTCATCTTTCTATATAGGAGAGAACAGAGGGAAACCTAAATATAAAAACTGCTACTGTAGACGAACGCTTAAACCTAGAAGAACAAAATTTGGTGAGCCAAGTGGGATTTGTGTACTGATCATTACCACCAAGTATCATCAAGATTGGGTGAAAAAATATTTGCTGGTATTTCGGAAACTCGTTTTTTCTTAGAAGCTTGGCAACCCCTCTCAATGAAAGTGCTTTTCCACAGTCTGTGCCTAGGGCTACTTGAAGAGGAAACAAACCATAGAGACAAATCTGAGAACTCCTTTATTTTGTCAAGTTTCAAAGAGCTACTACAAACCATGTTGGATTTAGAGGTCCAAATTCATCTATCTATATATGAGAGAACAGAGGGAAACCTAAATATAAAAACTGCTACTGTAGACGAACGCTTCAACCTAGAAGAACAAAATTTGGTAAGCCAAGTGGGATTTGTGTACTGATCATGACCACCAAGTATCATCAAGATTGGGTGAAAAAATATTTGCTGGTATTTCGGAAACTCGTTATTTCTTAGAAGGTTGGCAACCCCTCTCAATGAAAGTGCTTTTCCACAGTCTGTGCCTAGGGCTACTCAAAGAGGAAACAAACCAAAGAGACAAATCTGAGAACTCCTTTATTTTGTCAAGTTTCAAAGAGCTACTACAAACCATGTTGGATTTAGAGTTCCAAATTCATCTATCTATATAGGAGAGAACAGAGAGAAACCTAAATATAAAAACTGTACTGTAGACGAACGCTTCAACGTAGAAGAACAAAATTTGGTGAGCCAAGTCGGATTTGTGTACTGATCATTACCACCAAGTATCAACAAGATTGTGTGAAAAAATATTTGCTGGTATTTCAGAAACTCGTTATTTCTTAGAAGCTTGGCAACCCATCTCAATGAAAGTGCTTTCCACAGTCTGTGCCTGGGGCTACTTGAAGAGGAAACAAACCATAGCGACAAAACTGAGTACTCCTTTATTTTGTCAAGTTTCAAAGAGCTACTACAAACCATGTTGGATTTAGAGTTCCAAATTCATCTATCTATATAGGAGAGAACAGAGGGAAACCTAAATATAAAAACTGCTACTGTAGACGAACGCTTCAACCTAGAAGAACAAAATTTGGTGAGCCAAGTGGGATTTGTGTACTGATCATTACCACCAAGTATCATCAAGATTGGGTGAAAAAATATTTGCTGGTATTTCGGAAACTCGTTATTTCTTAGAAGCTTGGCAACCCCTCTCAATGAAAGTGCTTTTCCACAGTCTGTGCCTAGGGCTACTTGAAGAGGAAACAAACCATAGAGACAAATCTGAGAACTCCTTTATTTTGTCAAGTTTCAAAGAGCTACTACAAACCATGTTGGATTTAGAGTTCCAAGTTCCTCTATCTATATATGAGAGAACAGAGTGAAACCTAAATATAAAAACTGCTACTGTAGACGAACGCTTCAACCTAGAAGAACAAAATTTGGTGAGCCAAGTGGGATTTGTGTACTGATCATTACCACCAAGTATCATCAAGATTGGGTGAAAAAATATTTGCTGGTATTTCGGAAACTCGTTATTTCTTAGAAGCTTGGGAACCCCTCTCAATGAAAGTGCTTTTCCACAGTCTGTGCCTAGGGCTACTTGAAGAGGAAACAAACCATAGAGACAAATCTGAGAACTCCTTTATTTTGTCAAGTTTCAAAGAGCTACTACAAACCATGTTGGATTTAGAGTTCCAAATTCATCTATCTATATAGGAGAGAACAGAGAGAAACCTAAATATAAAAACTGCTACTGTAGACGAACGCTTCAACCTAGAAGACCAAAATTTGGTGAGCCAAGTGGGATTTGTATACTGATCATTACCACCAAGTATCAACAAGATTGTGTGAAAAAATATTTGCTGGTATGTCGGAAACTCGTTATTTCTTAGAAGCTTGGCAACCCATCTCAATGAAAGTGCTCTCCACAGTCTGTGCCTAGGGCTTCTTTAAGAGGAAACAAACCATAGAGACAAAACTGAGAACTCCTTTATTTTGTCAAGTTTCAAAGAGCTACTACAAACCATGTTGGATTTAGAGTTCCAAATTCATCTATCTATTTAGGAGAGAACAGAGGGAAACCTAAATATAAAAACTGCTACTGTAGAAGAACGCTTCAACCTAGAAGAACAAAATTTGGTGAGCCAAGTGGGATTTGTGTACTGATCATTACCACCAAATATCATCAAGATTGGGTGAAAAAATATTTGCTGATATTTCGGAAACTCGTTATTTCTTAGAAGCTTGGCAAACCCTCTCAATGAAAGTGCTTTTCCACAGTCTGTGCCTAGGGCTACTTGAAGAGGGAACAAACCATAGAGACAATCTGAGACCTCCTTTATTTTGTCAAGTTTCAAAGAGCGACTACATACCATGTTGGATTTAGAGTTCCAAATTCATCTATCTATATAGGAGAGAACAGAGAGAAACCTAAATATGAAAACTGCTACTGTAGACGAACGCTTCAACCTAGAAGAACAAAATTTGGTGAGCCAAGTGGGATTTGTGTACTGATCATTACCACCAAGCATCATCAAGATTGGGTGAAAAAATATTTGCTGGTATTTCGGAAACTCGTTATTTCTTAGAAGCTTGAGAACCCCTCTCAATGAAAGTGCTTTTCCACAGTCTGTGCCTGGGGCTACTTGAATAGGAAACAAACCATAGCGACAAAACTGAGAACTCCTTTATTTTGTCAAGTTTCAAAGAGCTACTACAAACCATGTTGGATTTAGAGTTCCAAATTCATCTATCTATATATGAGAGAACAGAGTGAAACCTAAGTATAAAATCTGCTACTGTAGACGAACGCTTCAACCTAGAAGAACAAAATTTGGTGAGCCAAGTGGGATTTGTGTACTGATCATGACCACCAAGTATCATCAAGATTGGGTGAAAAAATATTTGCTGGTATTTCGGAAACTCGTTATTTCTTAGAACCTTGGGATCCCCTCTCAATTAAAGTGCTTTTCCACAGTCTGTGTCTAGGGCTTCTTGAAGAGGAAACAAACCATAGAGACAAATCTTAGAACTCCTTTATTTTCTCAAGTTTCAAAGAAGTACTACAAACCATGTTGGATTTAGAGTTCCAAATTCATCTATTATATATGGGAGAGAACAGAGAGAAACCTAAATATAAAAACTGCCTCTGTAGACGAACGCTTCAACCTAGAAGACCAAAATTTGGTGAGCCAAGTGGGATTTGTGTACTGATCATTACCACCAAGTATCATCAACATTGGGTGAAAAAATATTTGCTGGTATTTCTTAAACTCGAAATTTCTTAGAAGCTTGGCAACCCATCTCAATGAAAGTGCTTTCCACAGTCTGTGCCTGGGGCTACTTGAAGAGGAAACAAACTATAGCGACAAAACTGAGAACTCCTTTATTTTGTCAAGTTTCAAAGAGCTACTACAAACCATGTTGGATTTAGAGTTCCAAATTCATCTTTCTATATAGGATAGAACAGAGGGAAACCTAAATATAAAAACTGCTACTGTAGACGAACGCTTCAACCTAGAAGAACAAAATTTGGTGAGCCAAGTGGGATTTGTGTACTGATCATTAGCAACAAGTATCATAACGATTGGGTGAAAAAATATTCGCTGGTATTTCGGAAACTCGTTATTTCTTAGAAGCTTGGGAACCCCTCTCAATGAAAGTGCTTTTCCACAGTCTGTGCCTGGGGCTACTTGAAGAGGAAACAAACCATAGCGACAAAACTGAGAACTCCTTTTTTTTGTCAAGTTTCAAAGAGCTACTACAAACCATGTTGGATTTAGAGTTCCAAATTCATATTTCTATAGGAGAGAACAGAGGGAACCCTAAATATAAAAACTGCTACTGTAGATGAACGCTTCAACCTAGAAGAACAAAATTTGGTGAGCCAAGTGGGATTTGTGTACTGATCATGACCACCAAGTATCATCAAGATTGGGTGAAAAAATATTTGCTGGTATTTCGGAAACTCGTTATTTCTTAGAAACTTGGGAACCCCTCTCAATGAAAGTGCTTTTCCACAGTCTGTGCCTAGGGCTACTTGATGAGGAAACAAACCATAGAGACAAATCTGAGAACTCCTTTATTTTGTCAAGTTTCAAAGAGCTACTGCAAACCATGTTGGATTTAGAGTTCCAAATTCATCTATCTATATAGGAGAGAACAGAGAGAAATCTAAATATAAAAACTGCTACTGTAGACGAACGCTTCAACCTAGAAGACCAAAATTTGGTGAGTCAAGTGGGATTTGTGTACTGATCATTACCACCAAGTATCAACAAGATTGTGTGAAAAAATATTTGCTGGTATTTCGAAAACTCGTTATTTCTTAGAAGCTTGGCAACCCATCTCAATGAAAGTGCTTTCCACAGTCTGTGCCTAGGGCTACATTAAGAGGAAACAAATCATAGAGACAAAACTGAGAACTCCTTTATTTTGTCAAGTTTCAAAGTGCTACTACAAACCATGTTGGATTTAGAGTTCCAAATTCATCTATCTATATAGGAGAGAACAGAGGGAAACCTAAATATAAAAACTGCTACTGTAGACGAACGCTTCAACCTAGAAGAACAAAATTTGGTGAGCCAAGTGGGATTTGTGTACTGATCATTACCACCAAGTATCATCAAGATTGGGTGAAAAAATATTTGCTGGTATTTCGGAAACTCGTTATTTCTTAGAAGCTTGGCAACCCCTCTCAATGAAAGTGCTTTTCCACAGTCTGTGCCTAGGGCTACTTGAAGAGGAAACAAACTATAGAGACAAATCTGGGAACTCCTTTATTTTGTCAAGTTTCAAAGAGCTACTACAAACCATGTTGGATTTAGAGTTCCAAATTCATCTATCTATATAGGAGAGAACAGAGGGAAACCTAAATATAAAAACTGCTACTGTAGACGAACGCTTCAACCTAGAAGAACAAAATTTCGTGAGCCAAGTGGGATTTGTGTACTGATCATTACCACCAAGTATCATCAAGATTGGGTGAAAAAATATTTGCTGGTATTTCGGAAACTCGTTATTTCTTAGAAGCTTGGGAACCCCTCTCAATGAAAGTGCTTTTCCACAGTCTGTGTCTAGGGCTACTTGAAGAGGAAACAAACCATAGAGACAAATCTTAGAACTCCTTTATTTTGCATGTTTCAAAGAGGTACTACAAACCATGTTGGATTTAGAGTTCCAAATTCATCTATCTATATAGGAGAGAACAGAGAGAAACCTAAATATAAAAACTGCTACTGTAGAAGAACGCTTCAACCTAGAAGACCAAAATTTGGTGAGCCAAGTGGGATTTGTATACTGATCATTACCACCAAGTATCAACAAGATTGTGTGAAAAAATATTTGCTGGTATTTCGGAAACTCGTTATTTCTTAGAAGCTTGGCAACCCATCTCAATGAAAGTGCTCTCCACAGTCTGTGCCTAGGGCTTCTTTAAGAGGAAACAAACCATAGAGACAAAACTGAGAACTCCTTTATTTTGTCAAGTTTCAAAGAGCTACTACAAACCATGTTGGATTTAGAGTTCCAAATTCATCTATCTATATAGGAGAGAACAGAGGGAAACCTAAATATAAAAACTGCTACTGTAGACAAACGCTTCAACCTAGAAGTACAAAATTTGGTGAGCCAAGTGGGATTTGTGTACTGATCATTACCACCAAGTATCATCAAGATTGGGTGAAAAAATATTTGCTGGTATTTCGGAAAGTCATTATTTCTTAAAAGCTTGGCAACCCCTCTCAATGAAAGTGCTTTTCCACAGTCTGTGACTAGGGCTACTTGAAGAGGAAACAAACCATAGAGAAAAAACTGAGACCTCCTTTATTTTGTCAAGTTTCAAAGAGCTACTACAAACCATGTTGGATTTAGAGTTCCAAATTCATCTATCTATATAGGAGAGAACAGAGAGAAACCTAAATATAAAAACTGCTATTGTAGACGAACGCTTCAACCCAGAAGAACAAAATTTGGTGAGCCAAGTGGGAATTGTGTACTGATCATTACCACCAAGTATCAACAACATTGTGTGAAAAAATATTTGCTGGTATTTCGGAAACTCGTTATTTCTTGGAAGTTTGGCAACCCCTTTCAATGAAAGTGCTTTTCCCGAGTCTCTGCCTAGGGCTACTTAAAGAGGAAACAAACCATAGAGACAAAACTGAGAATTCCTTTATTTTGTCAAGTTTCAAAGAGCTACTACAAACCATGTTGGATTTAGAGTTCCAAATTCGTCTATCTATATATGAGAGAACAGAGTGAAACCTAAATATAAAAACTGCTACTGTAGACGAACGCTTCAACCTAGAAGAACAAAATTTGGTGAGCCAAGTGGGATGTGTGTACTGATCATTACCACCAAGTATCATCAAGATTGGGTGAAAAAATATTTGCTGGTATTTCGGAAACTCGTTATTTGTTAGAAGCTTGGGAACCCCTCTCAATTAAAGTGCTTTCCACATTCTGTGCCTGGGGCTACATGAAGAGGAAACAAACCATAGCGACAAAACTGAGAACTCCTTTATTTTGTCAAGTTTCAAAGAGCTACTACAAACCATGTTGGATTTAGAGTTCCAAATTCATCTTTGTATATAGGAGAGAACAGAGGGAAACCTAAATATAAAAACTGCTACTGTCGACGAACGCTTCAACCTAGAAAAACAAAATTTGGTGAGCCAAGTGGGATTTGTGTACTGATCATTACCACCAAGTATCATCAAGATTGGGTGAAAAAATATTTGCTGGTATTTCGGAAACTCGTTATTTCTTAGAAGCTTTGCAACCCCTCTCAATGAACGTGCTTTTCCACAGTCTGTGCCTAGGGCTACTTGAAGAGGAAACAAACTATAGAGACAAATCTGAGAACTCCTTTATTTTGTCAAGTTTCAAAGAGCTACTACAAACCATGTTGGATTTAGAGTTCCAAATTCATCTATCTATATAGGAGAGAACAGAGGGAAACCTAAATATAAAAACTGCTACTGTAGACGAACGCTTCAACCTAGAAGAACAAAATTTCGTGAGCCAAGTGGGATTTGTGTACTGATCATTACCACCAAGTATCATCAAGATTGGGTGAAAAAATATTTGCTGGTATTTCGGAAACTCGTTATTTCTTAGAAGCTTGGGAACCCCTCTCAATGAAAGTGCTTTTCCACAGTCTGTGTCTAGGGCTACTTGAAGAGGAAACAAACCATAGAGACAAATCTTAGAACTCCTTTATTTTGCAAGTTTCAAAGAGGTACTACAAACCATGTTGGATTTAGAGTTCCAAATTCATCTATCTATATAGGAGAGTACAGAGGGAAACCTAAATATAAAAACTGCTACTGTACACGAATGCTTCAAACTAGAAGAACTAAATTTGTTGAGCCAAGTGGGATTTGTGTACTGATCATTACCACCAAGTATCATCAAGATTGGGTGAAAAAATATTTGCTGGTATTTCCGAAACTCGTTATTTCTTAGAAGCTTGGCAACCCCTCTCAATGAAAGTGCTTTTCCACAGTCTGTGCCTAGGGCTACATGAATAGGAAAAAAACCATAGAGACAAATCTGAGAACTCCTTTGTTTTGTCAAGTTTCAAAGAGCTACTACAAACCATGTTGGATTCAGAGTTCCAAATTCATCTATCTATATATGAGAGAACAGAGTGAAACCTAAATATAAAAACTGATACTGTAGAAGAACGCTTCAACCTAGAAGAACAAAATTTGGTGAGCCAAGTGGGATTTGTATACTGATCATTACCACCAAGCATCATCAAGATTGGGTGAAAAAATATTTGCTGGTATTTCGGAAACTCGTTATTTCTTAGAAGCTTGGGAACCCCTCTCAATTAAAGTGCTTTTCCACAGTCTGTGCCTGTGGCTACTTGAATAGGAAACAAACCATAGCGACAAAACTGAGAACTCCTTTATTTTGTCAAGTTTCAAAGAGCTACTACAAACCATGTTGGATTTAGAGTTCCAAATTCATCTATCTATATAGGAGAGAACAGAGGGAAACCTAAATATAAAAACTGCTACTGTAGACGAACGCTTCAACCTAGAAGAACAAAATTTGGTGAGCCAAGTGGGATTTGTGTACTGATCATTACCACCAAGTATCAAAGAGATTGTGTGAAAAAATATTTGCTGGTATTTCGGAAACTCGTTATTTCTTGGAAGCTTCGCAACCCCTTTCAATGAAAGTGCTTTTCCCAAGTCTCTGCCTAGGGCTACTTAAAGAGGAAACAAACCATAGAGATAAAACTGAGAATTCGTTTATTTTGTCAAGTTTCAAAGAGCTACTACAAACCATGTTGGATTTAGAGTTCCAAATTCATCTATCTATATATGAGAGAACAGAGTGTAACCTAAATATAAAAACTGCTACTGTAGACGAACGCTTCAACCTAGAGAAACAAAATTTGGTGAGCCAAGTGGGATTTGTGTACTGATCATTACCACCAAGTATCATCAAGATTGGGTGAAAAAATATTTGCTGGTATTTCGGAAACTCGTTATTTCTTAGAAGCTTGGCAACCCATCTCAATGAAAGTGCTTTCCACAGTCTGTGCCTGGGGCTACTTGAAGAGGAAACAAACCATAGCGACAAAACTGAGAACTCCTTTATTTTGTCAAGTTTCAAAGAGCTACTACAAACCATGTTGGATTTAGTGTTCCAAATTCATCTATCTATATATGAGAGAACAGAGTGAAACCTAAATATAAAAACTGCTACTGTAGACGAACGCTTCAACCTAGAAGAACAAAATTTGGTGAGCCAAGTGGGATTTGTGTACTGATCATGACCACCAAGTATCATCAAGATTGGGTGAAAAAATATTTGCTGGTATTTCGGAAACTCGTTATTTCTTAGAAGCTTGGGAACCCCTCTCAATGAAAGTGCTTTTCCACAGTCTGTGCCTAGGGCTACTTGAAGAGGAAACAAACCATAGAGACAAATCTGAGAACTCCTTTATTTTGTCAAGTTTCAAAGAGCTACTACAAACCATGTTGGATTTAGAGTTCCAAATTCATCTATCATTTAGGAGAGAACAGAGAGAAACCTAAATATTAAAACTGCTACTGTAGACGAACGCATCAACCTAGAAGACCAAAATTTGGTGAGCCAAGTGGGATTTGTATACTGATCATTACCACCAAGTATCAACAAGATTGTGTGAAAAAATATTTGCTGGTATTACGGAAACTCGTTATTTCTGAGAAGCTTGGCAACCCATCTCAATGAAAGTGCTCTCCACAGTCTGTGCCTAGGGCTTCTTTAAGAGGAAACAAACCATAGAGAAAAAACTGAGAACTCCTTTATTTTGTCAAGTTTCAAAGAGCTACTACAAACCATGTTGGATTTAGAGTTCCAAATTCATCTATCTATATAGGAGAGAACAGAGGGAAACCTAAATATAAAAACTGCTACTGTAGACGAACGCTTCAACCTAGAAGAACAAAATTTGGTGAGCCAAGTGGGATTTGTGTACTGATCATTACCACCAAGTATCATCAAGATTGGGTGAAAAAATATTTGCTGGTATTTCGGAAACTCGTTATTTCTTAGAAGCTTGGCAACCCCTCTCAATAAAAGTGCTTTTCCACAGTCTGTGCCTAGGGCTACGTGAAGAGTAAACAAACCATAGAGTCAAATCTGAGACCTCCTTTATTTTGTCAAGTTTCAAAGAGCTACTACAAACCATGTTGGATTTAGAGTTCCAAATTCATCTATCTATATAGGAGAGAACAGAGAGAAACCTAAATATAAAAACTGCTATTGTAGACGAACGCTTCAACCTAGAAGAACAAAATTTGGTGAGCCAAGTGGGATTTGTGTACTGATCATTACCACCAAGTATAAACAAGATTGTGTGAAAAAATATTTGCTGGTATTTCGGAAACTCGTTATTTCTTGGAAGCTTGGCAAACCCTTTCAATGAAAGTGCTTTTCCCGAGTCTCTGCCTAGGGCTACTGAAAGAGGAAACAAGCCATAGAGATAAAACTGAGAATTCCTTTATTTTGTCAAGTTTCAAAGAGCTACTACAAACCATGTTGGATTTAGAGTTCCAAATTCATCTATCTATATATGAGAGAACAGAGTGAAACCTAAATATAAAAACTGATACTGTAGACGAACGCTTCAACCTAGAAGAACAAAATTTGGTGAGTCAAGTGGGATTTGTGTACTGATCATTACCAAGAAGTATCATCAAGATTGGGTGAAAAAATATTTGCTGGTATTTCGGAAACTCGTTATTTCTTAGAAGCTTGGCAACCCATCTCAATGAAAGTGCTTTCCACAGTCTGTGCCTGGGGCTACTTGAAGAGGAAATAAACCATAGCGACAAAACTGAGAACTCCTTTATTTTGTCAAGTTTCAAAGAGCTACTACAAACCATGTTGGATTTAGAGTTCCAAATTCATCTTTCTATATACGAGAGAACAGAGGGAAACCTAAATATAAAAACTGCTACTGTAGACGAACACTTCAACCTAGAAGAACAAAATTTGGTGAGCCAAGTGGGATTTGTGTACTGATCATTAGCAACAATTATCATAAAGATTGAGTGAAAAAATATTCGCTGGTATTTCGGAAACTCGTTATTTCTTAGAAGCTTGGGAACCCCTCTCAATGAAAGTGCTTTTCCACAGTCTGTGCCTGGGGCTACTTGAAGAGGAAACAAACCATAGCGACAAAACTGAGAACTCCTTTATTTTGTCAAGTTTCAAAGAGCTACTACAAACCATGTTGGATTTAGAGTTCCAAATTCATATTTCTATATAGGAGAGAACAGAGGGAACCCTAAATATAAAAACTGCTACTGTAGATGAACGCTTCAACCTAGAAGAACAAAATTTGGTGAGCCAAGTGGGATTTGTGTACTGATCATGACCACCAAGTATCATCAAGATTGGGTGAAAAAATATTTGCTGGTATTTCGGAAACTCGTTATATCTTAGAAACTTGGGAACCCCTCTCAATGAAAGTGCTTTTCCACAGTCTGTGCCTAGGGCTACTTGATGAGGAAACAAACCATAGAGACAAATCTGAGAACTCCTTTATTTTGTCAAGTTTCAAAGAGCTACTGCAAACCATGTTGGATTTAGAGTTCCAAATTCATCTATCTATATAGGAGAGAACAGAGAGAAATCTAAATATAAAAACTGCTACTGTAGACGAACGCTTCAACCTAGAAGACCAAAATTTGGTGAGTCAAGTGGGATTTGTGTACTGACCATTACCACCAAGTATCAACAAGATTGTGTGAAAAAATATTTGCTCGTATTTCGAAAACTCGTTATTTCTTAGAAGCTTGGCAACCCATCTCAATGAAAGTGCTTTCCACAGTTTGTGCCTAGGGCTACTTTAAGAGGAAACAAACCATAGAGACAAAACTGAGAACTCCTTTATTTTGTCAAGTTTCAAAGAGCTACTACAAACCATGTTGGATTTAGAGTTCCAAATTCATCTATCTATATAGGAGAGAACAGAGGGAAACCTAAATATAAAAACTGCTACTGTAAACGAATGCTTCATCCTAGATGAACAAAAATTGATTAGCCAAGTGGGATTTGTGTGCTGATCATTACCACCAAGTATCATCAAGTTTGGGTGAAAAAATATTTGCTGATATTTCGGAAACTCGTTATTTCTTAGAAGGTTGGCAAACCCTCTCAATGAAAGTGCTTTTCCACAGTCTGTGCCTAGGGCTACTTGAAGAGGGAACAAACCATAGAGACAATCTGAGTCCTCCTTTATTTTGTCAAGTTTCAAAGAGCTACTACATACCATGTTGGATTTAGAGTTCCAAATTCATCTATCTATATAGGAGAGAACAGAGAGAAACCTAAATATGAAAACTGCTACTGTAGACGAACGCTTCAACCTAGAAGAACAAAATTTGGTGAGCCAAGTGGGATTTGTGTACTGATTATTACCACCAAGCATCATCAAGATTGGGTGAAAAAATATTTGCTGGTATTTCGGAAACTCGTTATTTCTTAGAAGCTTGGGAACCCCTCTCAATGAAAGTGCTTTTCCACAGTCTGTGCCTGGGGCTACTTGAATAGGAAAAAAACCATAGCGACAAAACTGAGAACTCCTTTATTTTGTCAAGTTTCAAAGAGCTACTACAAACCATGTTGGATTTAGAGTTCCAAATTCATCTTTCTATATAGGAGAGAACAGAGGGAAACCTAAATATAAAAACTGCTACTGTAGACGAACGCTTCAACCTAGAAGAACAAAATTTGGTCAGCCAAGTGGGATTTGTGTACTGATCATTAGCAACAAGTATCATCAAGATTGGGTGAAAAAATATTCGCTGTTATTTCGGAAACTCGTTATTTCTTAGAAGCTTGGCAACCCCCTCAATGAAAGTGCTTTTCCACAGTCTGTGCCTAGGGCTACTTGAAGAGGAAACAAACCATAGAGACAAATCTGAGAACTCCTTTATTTTGTCAAGTTTCAAAGAGCTACTACAAACCATGTTGGATTTAGAGTTCCAAATTCATCTATCTATATATGAGAGAATAGAGTGAAACCTAAATATAAAAACTGCTACTGTAGACGAACGCTTCAACCTAGAAGAACAAAATTTGGTGAGCCAAGTGGGATTTGTGTACTGATCATGACCACCAAGTATCATCAAGATTCGGTGAAAAAATATTTGCTGGTATTTCTGAAACTCGTTATTTCTTAGAACCTTGGGAACCCCTCTCAATGAAAGTGCTTTTCCACAGTCTGTGCCTAGGGCTTCTTTAAGAGGAAACAAACCATAGGGAGAAAACGGAGAACTCCTTTATTTTGTAAAGTTTCAAAGAGCTACTACAAACCATGTTGGATTTAGAGTTCCAAAGTCATCTATCTATATAGGAGAGAACATAGGGAAACCTAAATATAAAAACTGCTACTGTAGACGAACGCTTCAACCTAGAAGAACAAAATTTGGTCAGCCAAGTGGGATTTGTGTACTGATCATTACCACCAAGTATCATCAAGATTGGGTGAAAAAATATTTGCTGGTATTTCGGAAACTCGTTATTTCTTAGAAGCTTGGCAACCCCTCTCAATGAAAGTGCTTTTCCACAGTCTGTGCCTATGGCTACTTGAAGAGTAAACAAACCATAGAGACAAAACTGAGACCTCCTTTATTTTGTCAAGTTTCAAAGAGCTACTACAAACCATGTTGGATTTAGAGTTCCAAATTCATCTATCTATATAGGAGAGAACAGAGAGAAACCAAAATATAAAAACTGCTATTGTAGACGAACGCTTCAACCTAGAGGAACAAAATTTGGTGAGCCAAGTGGGATTTGTGTACTGATCATTACCACCAAGTATCAACAAGATTGTGTGAAAAAATATTTGCTGGTATTTCGGAAACTCGTTATTTCTTGGAAGCTTGGCAACCCCTTTCAATGAAAGTGCTTTTCCCGAGTCTCTGCCTAGGGCTACTTAAATAGGAAACAAACCATAGGTATAAAACTGAGAATTCCTCTATTTTGTCAAGTTTCAAAGAGCTACTACAAACCAGGTTGGATTTAGAGTTCCAAATTCATCTATCTATATATGAGAGAACATAGTGAAACCTAAATATAAAAACTGCTACTGTAGACGAACGCTTCAACCTAGAAGAACAAAATTTGGTGAGCCAAGTGGGATTTGTGTACTGATCATTACCACCAGGTATCATCAAGATTGGGTGAAAAAATATTTGCTGGTATTTCGGAAACTCGTTATTTCTTAGAAGCTTGGCAACCCATCTCAATGAAAGTGCTCTCCACAGTCTGTGCCTAGCGCTTCTTTAAGAGGAAACAAACCATAGAGACAAAACTGAGAACTCCTTTATTTTGTCAAGTTTCAAAGAGCTACTACAAACCATGTTGGATTTAGAGTTCCAAATTCATCTATCTATATAGGAGAGAATAGAGGGAAAACTAAATATAAAACTGCTACTGTAGACGAACGCTTCAACCTAGAAGAACAAAATTTGGTGAGCCAAGTGGGATTTGTGTACTGATCATTACCACCAAGTATCATCAAGATTGGGTGAAAAAATATTTGCTGGTATTTCGGAAACTCATTATTTCTTAGAAGCTTGGCAACCCCTCTCAATGAAAGTGCTTTTCCACAGTCTGTGCCTAGGGCTACTTGAAGAGGAAACAAACCATAGAGACAAAACTGAGAACTCCTTTATTTTGTCAAGTTTCAAAGAGCTACTACAAACCATGTTGGATTTAGAGTTCCAAATTCATCTATCTATATATGAGAGAACAGAGTGAAACCTAAATATAAAAACTGCTACTGTAGACGAACGCTTCAACCCAGAAGAACAAAATTTGGTGAGCCAAGTGGGATTTGTGTACTGATCATTACCACCAAGTATCAACAACATTGTGTGAAAAAATATTTGCTGGTATTTCGGAAACTCGTTATTTCTTGGAAGCTTGGCAACCCCTTTCAATGAAAGTGCTTTTCCCGAGTCTCTGCCTAGGGCTACTTAAAGAGGAAACAAACCATAGAGACAAAACTGAGAATTCCTTTATTTTGTCAAGTTTCAAAGAGCTACTACAAACCATGTTGGATTTAGAGTTCCAAATTCATCTATCTATATATGAGAGAACAGAGTGAAACCTAAATATAAAAACTGCTACTGTAGACGAACGCTTCAACCTAGAAGAACGAAATTTGGTGAGCCAAGTGGGATTTGTGTACTGATCATTACCACCAAGTATCATCAAGATTGGGTGAAAAAATATTTGCTGCTTTGTCGGAAACTCGTTATTTCTTAGAAGCTTGGCAACCCATCTCAATGAAAGTGCTTTCCACAGTCTGTGCCTGGGGCTACTTGAAGAGGAAACAAACCATAGCGACAAAACTGAGAACTCCTTTATTTTGTCAAGTTTCAAAGAGCTACTACAAACCATGTTGGATTTAGAGTTCCAAATTCATCTTTCTATATAGGAGAGAACAGAGGGAACCCTAAATATAAAAACTGCTACTGTAGATGAACGCTTCAACCTAGAAGAACAAAATTTGGTGAGCCAAGTGGGATTTGTGTACTGATCATGACCACCAAGTGTCATCAAGATTGGGTGAAAAAATATTTGCTGGTATTTCGGAAACTCGTTATTTCTTAGAAGCTTGGGAACCCCTCTCAATGAAAGTGCTATTTCCACAGTCTGTGCCTAGGCTACTTGATGAGGAAACAAACCATAGAGACAAATCTGAGAACTCCTTTATTTTGTCAAGTTTCAAAGAGCTACTGCAAACCATGTTGGATTTAGAGTTCCTAATTCATCTATCTATATAGGAGAGAACAGAGAGAAATCTAAATATAAAAACTGCTACTGTAGTACCAACGCTTCAACCTAGAAGAACAAAATTTGGTGAGCCAAGTGGGATTTGTGTACTGATCATTACCACCAAGTATCATCAAGATTGGGTGAAAAAATATTTGCTGGTATTTCGGAAACTCGATATTTCTTAGAAGCTTGACAACCCATCTCAATGAAAGTGCTTTCCACAGTCTGTGCCTAGGGCTACTTTAAAAGGAAACAAACCATAGAGACAAAACTGAGAACTCCTTTATTTTGCCAAGTTTCAAAGAGCTACTACAAACCATGTTGGATTTAGAGTTCCAAATTCATCTATCTATATAGGAGAGAACAGAGGAAAACCTAAATATAAAAACTGCTATTGTAGACGAACGCTTCAACCTAGAGGAACAAAATTTGGTGAGCCAAGTGGGATTTGTGTACTGATCATTACCACCAAGTATCAACAAGATTGTGTGAAAAAATATTTGCTGGTATTTCGGAAACTCGTTATTTCTTGGAAGCTTGACAACCCATCTCAATGAAAGTGCTTTCCACAGTCTGTGCCTAGGGCTACTTTAAAAGGAAACAAACCATAGAGACAAAACTGAGAACTCCTTTATTTTGCCAAGTTTCAAAGAGCTACTACAAACCATGTTGGATTTAGTGTTCCAAATTCATCTATCTATATAGGAGAGAACAGAGGGAAACCTAAATATAAAAACTGCTACTGTAGACGAACGCTTCAACCTAGAAGAACAAAATTTGGTGAGCCAAGTGGGATTTGTGTACTGATCATTACCACCAAGTATCATCAAGATTGGGTGAAAAAATATTTACTGGTATTTCGGAAACTCGTTATTTCTTAGAAGCTTGGCAACCCCTCTCAATGAAAGTGCTTTTCCACAGTCTGTGCCTAGGGCTACTTGAAGAGGAAACAAACCATAGAGACAAATCTGAGAACTCCTTTATTTTGTCAAGTTTCAAAGAGCTACTACAAACCATGTTGGATTTAGAGTTCCAAATTCATCTATCTATATAGGAGAGAACAGAGGGAAACCTAAATATAAAAACTGCTACTGTAGACGAATGCTTCAACCTAGAAGAACAAAATTTTGTAAGCCAAGTGGGATTTGTGTACTGATCATTACCACCAAGTATCATCAAGATTGGGTGAAAAAATATTTGCTGGTATTTCGGAAACTCGTTATTTATTAGAAGCTTGGCAACCCCTCTCAATGAAAGTGCTTTTCCACAGTCTGTGCCTAGGGCTACATGAAGAGGAAACAAACCATAGAGAAAATCTGAGACCTCCTTTATTTTGTCAAGTTTCAAAGAGCTTCTACAAACCATGCTTGATTTAGAGTTCCAAATTCATCTATCTATATAGGAGAGAACAGAGAGAAACCTAAATATAAAAACTGCTATGGTAGACGAATGCTTCAACCTAGAAGAACAAAATTTGGTGAGCCAAGTGGGATTTGTGTACTGATCATTACCACCAAGTATCAACAACATTGTGTGAAAAAATATTTGCTGGTATTTCGGAAACTCGTTATTTCTTGGAAGCTTCGCAACCCCTTTGAATGAAAGTGCTTTTCCCGAGTCTCTGCCTAGGGCTTCTTAAAGAGGAAACAAACCCTAGAGATAAAACTGAGAATTCCTTTATTTTGTCAAGTTTCAAAGAGCTACTACAAACCATGTTGGATTTAGAGTTCCAAATTCATCTATCTATATATGAGAGAACAGAGTGAAACCTAAATATAAAAACTGCTACTGTAGACGAACGCTTCAACCTAGAAGAACAAAATTTGGTGAGCCAAGTGGGATTTGTGTACTGATCATTACCACCAAGTATCATCAAGATTGGGTGAAAAAATATTTGCTGGTATTTCGGAAACTCGTTATTTCTTAGAAGCTTGGCTACCCATCTCAATGAAAGTGCTTTCCACAGTCTGTGCCTGGGGCTACTTGAAGAGGAAACAAACCATACCGACAAAACTGAGAACTCCTTTATTTTGTCAAGTTTCAAAGAGCTCCTACAAACCATGTTGGATTTAGATTTCCAAATTCATCTTTCTATATAGGAGAGAACAGAGGGAAAACTAAATATAAAAACTGCTACTGTAGACGAACGCTTCAACCTAGAAAATCAAAATTTGGTGAGCCGAGTGGGATTTGTGTACTGATCATTAGCAACAAGTATCATAAAGATTGGGTGAAAAAATATTCGCTGGTATTTTGGAAACTCGTTATTTCTTAGAAGCTTGGGAACCCCTCTCAATGAAAGTGCTTTTCCACAGTCTGTGCCTGGGGCTACTTGAAGAGGAAACAAACCATAGCGACAAAACTGAGAACTCCTTTATTTTGTCAAGTTTCAAAGAGCTACTACAAACCATGTTGGATTTAGAGTTCCAAATTCATATTTCTATATAGGAGAGAACAGAGGCAACCCTAAATATAAAAACTGCTACTGTAGACGAACGCTTCAACCTAGAAGAACAAAATTTGGTGAGCCAAGTGGGATTTGTGTACAGATCATTACCACCAAGTATCATCAAGATTGGGTGAAAAAATATTTGCTGGTATTTCGGAAAGTCATTATTTCTTAGAAGCTTGGCAACCCCTCTCAATGAAAGTGCTTTTCCACAGTCTGTGCCTAGGGCTACTTGAAGAGGAAACAAACCATAGAGACAAATCTGAGAACTCCTTTATTTTGTCAAGTTTCAAAGAGCTACTACAAACCATGTTGGATTTAGAGTTCCAAATTCATCTATCTATATATGAGAGAACAGAGTGAAACCTAAATATAAAAACTGCTACTGTAGACGAACGCTTCAACCTAGAAGAACAAAATTTGGTGAGCCAAGTGGGATTTGTGTACTGATCATTACCACCAAGTATCATCAAGATTGGGTGAAAAAATATTTGCTGGTATTTCGGAAACTCGTTATTTCTTAGAAGCTTGGGAACCCCTCTCAATGAAAGTGCTTTTCCACAGTCTGTGTCTAGGGCTACTTGAAGAGGAAACAAACCATAGAGACAAATCTTAGAACTCCTTTTTTTTGTCAAGTTTCAAAGAGGTACTACAAACCATGTTGGATTTAGAGTTCCAAATTCATCTATCTATATAGGAGAGAACAGAGAGAAACCTAAATATAAAAACTGCTACTGTAGACGAACGCTTCAACCTAGAAGACCAAAATTTGGTGAGCCAAGTGGGATTTGTATACTGATCATTACCACCAAGTATCAACAAGATTGTGTGAAAAAATATTTGCTGGTATTTCGGAAACTCGTTATTTCTTAGAAGCTTGGCAACCCATCTCAATGAAAGTGCTCTCCACAGTCTGTGCCTAGGGCTTCTTTAAGAGGAAACAAACCATAGAGACAAAACTGAGAACTCCTTTATTTTGTCAAGTTTCAAAGAGCTACTACAAACCATGTTGGATTTAGAGTTCCAAATTCATCTATCTATATAGGAGAGAACAGAGGGAAACCTAAATATAAAAACTGCTACTGTAGACGAACGTTTCAACCTAGAAGAACAAAATTTGGTGAGCCAAGTGGGATTTGTGTACTGATCATTACCACCAAGTATCATCAAGATTGGGTGAAAAAATATTTGCTGGTATGTCGGAAACTCGTTATTTCTTAGAAACTTGGCAACCCATCTCAATGAAAGTGCTTTCCACAGTCTGTGCCTGGGTCTACTTGAAGAGGAAACAAACCATAGCGACAAAACTGAGAACTCCTTTATTTTGTCAAGTTTCAAAGAGCTACTACAAACCATGTTGGATTTAGAGTTCCAAATTCATCTTTCTATATAGGAGAGAACAGAGGGAAACCTAAATATAAAAACTGCTACTGTAGATGAACGCTTCAACCTAGAAGAACAAAATTTGGTGAGCCAAGTGGGATTTGTGTACTGATCATGACCACCAAGTGTCATCAAGATTGGGTGAAAAAATATTTGCTGGTATTTCGGAAACTCGTTATTTCTTAGAAGCTTGGGAACCCCTCTCAATGAAAGTGCTATTTCCACAGTCTGTGCCTAGGCTACTTGATGAGGAAACAAACCATAGAGACAAATCTGAGAACTCCTTTATTTTGTCAAGTTTCAAAGAGCTACTGCAAACCATGTTGGATTTAGAGTTCCTAATTCATCTATCTATATAGGAGAGAACAGAGAGAAATCTAAATATAAAAACTGCTACTGTAGTGCCAACGCTTCAACCTAGAAGAACAAAATTTGGTGAGCCAAGTGGGATTTGTGTACTGATCATTACCACCAAGTATCATCAAGATTGGGTGAAAAAATATTTGCTGGTATTTCGGAAACTCGTTATTTCTTAGAAGCTTGACAACCCATCTCAATGAAAGTGCTTTCCACAGTCTGTGCCTAGGGCTACTTTAAAAGGAAACAAACCATAGAGACAAAACTGAGAACTCCTTTATTTTGCCAAGTTTCAAAGAGCGACTACAAACCATGTTGGATTTAGAGTTCCAAATTCATCTATCTATATAGGAGAGAACAGAGGGAAACCTAAATATAAAAACTGCTACTGTAGACGAACGCATCAACCTAGAAGAACAAAATTTGGTGAGCCAAGTGGGATTTGTGTACTGATCATTACCACCAAGTATCATCAAGATTGGGTGAAAAAATATTTACTGGTATTTCGGAAACTCGTTATTTCTTAGAAGCTTGGCAACCCCTCTCAATGAAAGTGCTTTTCCACAGTCTGTGCCTAGGGCTACTTGAAGAGGAAACAAACCATAGAGACAAATCTGAGAACTCCTTTATTTTGTCAAGTTTCAAAGAGCTACTACAAACCATGTTGGATTTAGAGTTCCAAATTCATCTATCTATATAGGAGAGAACAGAGGGAAACCTAAATATAAAAACTGCTACTGTAGACGAATGCTTCAACCTAGAAGAACAAAATTTTGTAAGCCAAGTGGGATTTGTGTACTGATCATTACCACCAAGTATCATCAAGATTGGGTGAAAAAATATTTGCTGGTATTTCGGAAACTCGTTATTTATTAGAAGCTTGGCAACCCCTCTCAATGAAAGTGCTTTTCCACAGTCTGTGCCTAGGGCTACATGAAGAGGAAACAAACCATAGAGAAAATCTGAGACCTCCTTTATTTTGTCAAGTTTCAAAGAGCTTCTACAAACCATGCTGGATTTAGAGTTCCAAATTCATCTATCTATATAGGAGAGAACAGAGAGAAACCTAAATATGAAAACTGCTATTGTAGACGAACGCTTCAACCTAGAAGAACAAAATTTGGTGAGCCAAGTGGGATTTGTGTACTGATCATTACCACCAAGTATCAACAACATTGTGTGAAAAAATATTTGCTGGTATTTCGGAAACTCGTTATTTCTTGGAAGCTTCGCAACCCCTTTGAATGAAAGTGCTTTTCCCGCGTCTCTGCCTAGGGCTACTTAAAGAGGAAACAAACCATAGAGATAAAACTGAGAATTCCTTTATTTTGTCAAGTTTCAAAGAGCTACTACAAACCATGTTGGATTTAGATTTCCAAATTCATCTATCTATATATGAGAGAACAGAGTGAAACCTAAATATAAAAACTGCTACTGTAGACGAACGCTTCAACCTAGAAGAACAAAATTTGGTGAGCCAAGTGGGATTTGTGTACTGATCATTACCACCAAGTATCATCAAGATTGGGTGCAAAAATATTTGCTGGTATTTCGGAAACTCGTTATTTCTTAGAAGCTTGGCTACCCATCTCAATGAAAGTGCTTTCCACAGTCTGTGCCTGGGGCTACTTGAAGAGGAAACAAACCATACCGACAAAACTGAGAACTCCTTTATTTTGTCAAGTTTCAAAGAGCTCCTACAAACCATGTTGGATTTAGAGTTCCAAATTCATCTTTCTATATAGGAGAGAACAGAGGGAAAACTAAATATAAAAACTGCTACTGTAGACGAACGCTTCAACCTAGAAAAACAAAATTTGGTGAGCCAAGTGGGATTTGTGTACTGATCATTAGCAACAAGTATCATAAAGATTGGGTGAAAAAATATTCGCTGGTATTTCGGAAACTCGTTATTTCTTGGAAGCTTCGCAACCCCTTTGAATGAAAGTGCCTTTCCCGAGTCTCTGCCTAGGGCTACTTGAAGAGGAAACAAACCATAGCGACAAAACTGAGAACTCCTTTATTTTGTCAAGTTTCAAAGAGCTACTACAAACCATGTTGGATTTAGAGTTCCAAATTCATATTTCTATATAGGAGAGAACAGAGGCAACCCTAAATATAAAAACTGCTACTGTAGACGAACGCTTCAACCTAGAAGAACAAAATTTGGTGAGCCAAGTGGGATTTGTGTACAGATCATTACCACCAAGTATCATCAAGATTGGGTGAAAAAATATTTGCTGGTATTTCGGAAATTCGTTATTTCTTAGAAGCTTGGCAACCCCTCTCAATGAAAGTGCTTTTCCACAGTCTGTGCCTAGGGCTACTTGAAGAGGAAACAAACCATAGAGACAAATCTGAGAACTCCTTTATTTTGTCAAGTTTCAAAGAGCTACTACAAACCATGTTGGATTTAGAGTTCCAAATTCATCTATCTATATATGAGAGAACAGAGTGAAACCTAAATATAAAAACTGCTACTGTAGACGAACGCTTCAACCTAGAAGAACAAAATTTGGTGAGCCAAGTGGGATTTGTGTACTGATCATTACCACCAAGTATCATCAAGATTGGGTGAAAAAATATTTGCTGGTATTTCGGAAACTCGTTATTTCTTAGAAGCTTGGGAACCCCTCTCAATGAAAGTGCTTTTCCACAGTCTGTGTCTAGGGCTACTTGAAGAGGAAACAAACCGTAGAGACAAATCTTAGAACTCTTTATTTTGTCAAGTTTCAAAGAGCTACTACAAACCATGTTGGATTTAGAGTTCCAAATTCATCTATCTATATAGGAGAGAACAGAGGGAAACCTAAATATAAAAACTGCTACTGTAGACGAACGCATCAACCTAGAAGAACAAAATTTGGTGAGCCAAGTGGGATTTGTGTACTGATCATTACCACCAAGTATCATCAAGATTGGGTGAAAAAATATTTACTGGTATTTCGGAAACTCGTTATTTCTTAGAAGCTTGGCAACCCCTCTCAATGAAAGTGCTTTTCCACAGTCTGTGCCTAGGGCTACTTGAAGAGGAAACAAACCATAGAGACAAATCTGAGAACTCCTTTATTTTGTCAAGTTTCAAAGAGCTACTACAAACCATGTTGGATTTAGAGTTCCAAATTCATCTATCTATATAGGAGAGAACAGAGGGAAACCTAAATATAAAAACTGCTACTGTAGACGAATGCTTCAACCTAGAAGAACAAAATTTTGTAAGCCAAGTGGGATGTGTGTACTGATCATTACCACCAAGTATCATCAAGATTGGGTGAAAAAATATTTGCTGGTATTTCGGAAACTCGTTATTTATTAGAAGTTTGGCAACCCCTCTCAATGAAAGTGCGTTTCCACAGTCTGTGCCTAGGGCTACTTGAAGAGGAAACAAACCATAGAGAAAATCGGGGACCTCCTTTATTTTGTCAAGTTTCAAAGAGCTACTACAAACCATGCTGGATTTAGAGTTCCAAATTCATCTATCTATATAGGAGAGAACAGAGAGAAACCTAAATATAAAAACTGCTATTGTAGACGAACGCTTCAACCTAGAATACCAAAATTTGGTGAGCCAAGTGGGATTTGTATACTGATCATTACCACCAAGTATCAACAAGATTGTGTGAAAAAATATTTGCTGGTATTTCGGAAACTCGTTATTTCTTAGAAGCTTGGCAACCCATCTCAATGAAAGTGCTCTCCACAGTATGTGCCTAGGGCTTCTTTAAGAGGAAACAAACCATAGAGACAAAACTGAGAACTCCTTTATTTTGTCAAGTTTCAAAGAGCTACTACAAACCATGTTGGATTACAGTTCCAAATTCATCTATCTATATAGGAGAGAACAGAGAGAAACCTAAATATAAAAACTGCTACTGTAGACGAACGCTTCAACCTAGAAGAACAAAATTTGGTGAGCCAAGTGGGATTTGTGTACTGATCATTACCACGAAGTATCATCAAGATTGGGTGAAAGAATATTTGCTGGTATTTCGGAAACTCGTTATTTCTTAGAAGCTTGGCAACCCCTCTCAATGAAAGTGCTTTTCCACAGTCTGTGCCTAGGGCTACTTGAAGAGGAAACAAACCATAGAGAAAAAACTCAGAATTCTTTTATTTTGTCAAGTTTCAAAGAGCTACTACAAACCATGTTGGATTTAGAGTTCCAAATTCATCTATCTATAGAGGAGAGAACAGAGAGAAACCTAAATATAAAAACTGCTATTGTAGACGAACGCTTCAACCTAGAAGAACAAAATTTGGTGTGCCAAGTGGGATTTGTGTACTGATCATTACCACCAAGTATCAACAACATTGTGTGAAAAAATATTTGCTGGTATTTCGGAAACTCGTTATTTCTTGGAAGCTTGGCAACCCCTTTCAATGAAAGTGCTTTTCCCGAGTCTCTGCCTAGGGCTACTTAAAGAGGAAACAAACCATAGAGACAAAACTGAGAATTCCTTTATTTTGTCAAGTTTCAAAGAGCTACTACAAACCATGTTGGATTTAGAGTTCCAAATTCATCTATCTATATATGAGAGAACAGAGTGAAACCTAAATATAAAAACTGCTACTGTAGACGAACGCTTCAACCTAGAAAAAAAAATTTGGTGATCCAAGTGGGATTTGTGTACTGATCATTACCACCAAGTATCATCAAGATTGGGTGAAAAAATATTTGCTGGTATTTCGGAAACTCGTTATTTCTTAGAAGCTTGGGAACCCCTCTCAATGAAAGTGCTATTTCCACAGTCTGTGCCTAGGGCTACTTGATGAGGAAACAAACCATAGAGACAAATCTGAGAACTCCTTTATTGTGTCAAGTTTCAAAGAGCTACTGCAAACCATGTTGGATTTAGAGTTCCAAATTCATCTATCTATATAGGAGAGAACAGAGAGAAATCTAAATATAAAAACTGCTACTGTAGACGAACGCTTCAACCTAGAAGAACAAAATTTGGTGAGCCAAGTGGGATTTGTGTACTTATCATTACCACCAAGTATCATCAAGATTGGGTGAAAAAATATTTGCTGGTATTTCGGAAACTCGTTATTTCTTAGAAGCTTGGGAACCCCTCTCAATGAAAGTGCTATTTCCACAGTCTGTGCCTAGGCTACTTGATGAGGAAACAAACCATAGAGACAAATCTGAGAACTCCTTTATTTTGTCACGTTTCAAAGAGCTACTGCAAACCATGTTGGATTTAGAGTTCCTAATTCATCTATCTATATCGGAGAGAACAGAGAGAAATCTAAATATAAAAACTGCTACTGTAGTACCAACGCTTCAACCTAGAAGAACAAAATTTGGTGAGCCAAGTCGGATTTGTGTACTGATCATTACCACCAAGTATCATCAAGATTGGGTGAAAAAATATTTGCTGGTATTTCGGAAACTCGTTATTTCTTAGAAGCTTGACAACCCATCTCAATGAAAGTGCTTTCCACAGTCTGTGCCTAGGGCTACTTTAAAAGGAAACAAACCATAGAGACAAAACTGAGAACTCCTTTATATTGCCAAGTTTCAAAGAGCTACTACAAACCATGTTGGATTTAGAGTTCCAAATTCATCTATCTATATAGGAGAGAACAGAGGGAAACCTAAATATAAAAACTGCTATTGTAGACGAACGCATCAACCTAGAAGAACAAAATTTGGTGAGCCAAGTGGGATTTGTGTACTGATCATTACCACCAAGTATCATCAAGATTGGGTGAAAAAATATTTACTGGTATTTCGGAAACTCGTTATTTCTTAGAAGCTTGGCAACCCCTCTCAATGAAAGTGCTTTTCCACAGTCTGTGCCTAGGGCTACTTGAAGAGGAAACAAACCATAGAGACAAATCTGAGAACTCCTTTATTTTGTCAAGTTTCAAAGAGCTACTACAAACCATGTTGGATTTAGAGTTCCAAATTCATCTATCTATATAGGAGAGAACAGAGGGAAACCTAAATATAAAAACTGCTACTGTAGAAGAATGCTTCAACCTAGAAGAACAAAATTTTGTAAGCCAAGTGGGATTTGTGTACTGATCATTACCACCAAGTATCATCAAGATTGGGTGAAAAAATATTTGCTGGTATTTCGAAAACTCGTTATTTATTAGAAGCTTGGCAACCCCTCTCACTGAAAGTGCGTTTCCACAGTCTGTGCCTAGGGCTACTTGAAGAGGAAACAAACCATAGAGAAAATCTGAGACCTCCTTTATTTTGTCAAGTTTCAAAGAGCTACTACAAACCATGCTGGATTTAGAGTTCCAAATTCATCTATCTATATAGGAGAGAACAGAGAGAAACCTAAATATAAAAACTGCTATTGTAGACGAACGCTTCAACCTAGAATACCAAAATTTGGTGAGCCAAGTGGCATTTGTATACTGATCATTACCACCAAGTATGAACAAGATTGTGTGAAAAAATATTTGCTGGTATTTCGGAAACTCGTTATTTCTTAGAAGCTTGGCAACCCATCTCAATGAAAGTGCTCTCCACAGTCTGTGCCTAGGGCTTCTTTAAGAGGAAACAAACCATATAGACAAAACTGAGAACTCCTTTATTTTGTCAAGTTTCAAAGAGCTACTACAAACCATGTTGGATTTAGAGTTCCAAATTCATCTATCTATATAGGAGAGAACAGAGGGAAACCTAAATATAAAAACTGCTACTGTAGACGAACGCTTCAACCTAGAAGAACAAAATTTGGTGAGCCAAGTGGGATTTGTGTACTGATCATTACCACCAAGTATCAACAACATTGTGTGAAAAAATATTTGCTGGTATTTCGGAAACTCGTTATTTCTTAGAAGCTTGGCAACCCCTCTCAATGAAAGTGCTTTTCCACAGTCTGTGCCTAGGGCTACTTGAAGAGGAAACAAACCATAGAGAAAAATCTGAGACCTCCTTTATTTTGTCAAGTTTCAAAGAGCTACTACAAACCATGTTGGATTTAGAGTTCCAAATTCATCTATCTATATAGGAGAGAACAGAGAGAAACCTAAATATAAAAACTGTTATTGTAGACGAACGCTTCAACCTAGAAGAACAAAATTTGGTGAGCCAAGTGGGATTTGTGCACTGATCATTACCACCAAGTATCAACAACATTGTGTGAAAAAATATTTGCTGGTATTTCGGAAACTCGTTATTTCTTGGAAGCTTGGCAACCCCTTTCAATGAAAGTGCTTTTCCCGAGTCTCTGCCTAGGGCTACTTAAAGAGGAAACAAACCATAGAGACAAAACTGAGAATTCCTTTATTTTGTCAAGTTTCAAAGAGCTACTACAAACCATGTTGGATTTAGAGTTCCAAATTCATCTATCTATATATGAGAGAACAGAGTGAAACCTAAATATAAAAACTGCTACTGTAGACGAACGTTTCAACCTAGAAGAACAAAATTTGGTGAGCCAAGTGGGATTTGTGTACTGATCATTACCACCAAGTATCATAAAGATTGGGTGAAAAAATATTTGCTGGTATGTCGGAAACTCGTTATTTCTTAGAAGCTTGGCAACCCATCTCAATGAAAGTGCTTTCCACAGTCTGTGCCTGGGGCTACTTGAAGAGGAAACAAACCATAGCGACAAAACTGAGAACTGCTTTATTTTGTCAAGTTTCAAAGAGCTACTACAAACCATGTTGGATTTAGAGTTCCAAATTCATCTTTCTATATAGGAGAGAACAGAGGGAACCCTAAATATAAAAACTGCTACTGTAGATGAACGCTTCAACCTAGAAGAACAAAATTTGGTGAGCCAAGTGGGATTTGTGTACTGATCATGACCACCAAGTGTCATCAAGATTGGGTGAAAAAATATTTGCTGGTATTTCGGAAACTCGTTATTTCTTAGAAGCTTGGGAACCCCTCTCAATGAAAGTGCTATTTCCACAGTCTGTGCCTAGGCTACTTGATGAGGAAACAAACCATAGAGACAAATCTGAGAACTCCTTTATTTTGTCAAGTTTCAAAGAGCTACTGCAAACCATGTTGGATTTAGAGTTCCTAATTCATCTATCTATATAGGAGAGAACAGAGAGAAATCTAAATATAAAAACTGCTACTGTAGTACCAACGCTTCAACCTAGAAGAACAAAATTTGGTGAGCCAAGTGGGATTTGTGTACTGATCATTACCACCAAGTATCATCAAGATTGGGTGAAAAAATATTTGCTGGTATTTCGGAAACTCGTTATTTCTTAGAAGCTTGACAACCCATCTCAATGAAAGTGCTTTCCACAGTCTGTGCCTAGGGCTACTTTAAAAGGAAACAAACCATAGAGACAAAACTGAGAACTCCTTTATTTTGCCAAGTTTCAAAGAGCGACTACAAACCATGTTGGATTTAGAGTTCCAAATTCATCTATCTATATAGGAGAGAACAGAGGGAAACCTAAATATAAAAACTGCTACTGTAGACGAACGCATCAACCTAGAAGAACAAAATTTGGTGAGCCAAGTGGGATTTGTGTACTGATCATTACCACCAAGTATCATCAAGATTGGGTGAAAAAATATTTACTGGTATTTCGGAAACTCGTTATTTCTTAGAAGCTTGGCAACCCCTCTCAATGAAAGTGCTTTTCCACAGTCTGTGCCTAGGGCTACTTGAAGAGGAAACAAACCATAGAGACAAATCTGAGAACTCCTTTATTTTGTCAAGTTTCAAAGAGCTACTACAAACCATGTTGGATTTAGAGTTCCAAATTCATCTATCTATATAGGAGAGAACAGAGGGAAACCTAAATATAAAAACTGCTACTGTAGACGAATGCTTCAACCTAGAAGAACAAAATTTTGTAAGCCAAGTGGGATTTGTGTACTGATCATTACCACCAAGTATCATCAAGATTGGGTGAAAAAATATTTGCTGGTATTTCGGAAACTCGTTATTTATTAGAAGCTTGGCAACCCCTCTCAATGAAAGTGCTTTTCCACAGTCTGTGCCTAGGGCTACATGAAGAGGAAACAAACCATAGAGAAAATCTGAGACCTCCTTTATTTTGTCAAGTTTCAAAGAGCTTCTACAAACCATGCTGGATTTAGAGTTCCAAATTCATCTATCTATATAGGAGAGAACAGAGAGAAACCTAAATATAAAAACTGCTATTGTAGACGAACGCTTCAACCTAGAAGAACAAAATTTGGTGAGCCAAGTGGGATTTGTGTACTGATCATTACCACCAAGTATCAACAACATTGTGTGAAAAAATATTTGCTGGTATTTCGGAAACTCGTTATTTCTTGGAAGCTTCGCAACCCCTTTGAATGAAAGTGCTTTTCCCGAGTCTCTGACTAGGGCTACTTAAAGAGGAAACAAACCATAGAGATAAAACTGAGAATTCCTTTATTTTGTCAAGTTTCAAAGAGCTACTACAAACCATGTTGGATTTAGAGTTCCAAATTCATCTATCTATATATGAGAGAACAGAGTGAAACCTAAATATAAAAACTGCTACTGTAGACGAACGCTTCAACCTAGAAGAACAAAATTTGGTGAGCCAAGTGGGATTTGTGTACTGATCATTACCACCAAGTATCATCAAGATTGGGTGAAAAAATATTTGCTGGTATTTCGGAAACTCGTTATTTCTTAGAAGCTTGGCTACCCATCTCAATGAAAGTGCTTTCCACAGTCTGTGCCTGGGGCTACTTGAAGAGGAAACAAACCATACCGACAAAACTGAGAACTCCTTTATTTTGTCAAGTTTCAAAGAGCTCCTACAAACCATGTTGGATTTAGAGTTCCAAATTCATCTTTCTATATAGGAGAGAACAGAGGGAAAACTAAATATAAAAACTGCTACTGTAGACGAACGCTTCAACCTAGAAAAACAAAATTTGGTGAGCCAAGTGGGATTTGTGTACTGATCATTAGCAACAAGTATCATAAAGATTGGGTGAAAAAATATTCGCTGGTATTTCGGAAACTCGTTATTTCTTGGAAGCTTCGCAACCCCTTTGAATGAAAGTGCTTTTCCCGAGTCTCTGCCTAGGGCTACTTGAAGAGGAAACAAACCATAGCGACAAAACTGAGAACTCCTTTATTTTGTCAAGTTTCAAAGAGCTACTACAAACCATGTTGGATTTAGAGTTCCAAATTCATATTTCTATATAGGAGAGAACAGAGGCAACCCTAAATATAAAAACTGCTACTGTAGACGAACGCTTCAACCTAGAAGAACAAAATTTGGTGAGCCAAGTGGGATTTGTGTACAGATCATTACCACCAAGTATCATCAAGATTGGGTGAAAAAATATTTGCTGGTATTTCGGAAAGTCGTTATTTCTTAGAAGCTTGGCAACCCCTCTCAATGAAAGTGCTTTTCCACAGTCTGTGCCTAGGGCTACTTGAAGAGGAAACAAACCATAGAGACAAATCTGAGAACTCCTTTATTTTGTCAAGTTTCAAAGAGCTACTACAAACCATGTTGGATTTAGAGTTCCAAATTCATCTATCTATATATGAGAGAACAGAGTGAAACCTAAATATAAAAACTGCTACTGTAGACGAACGCTTCAACCTAGAAGAACAAAATTTGGTGAGCCAAGTGGGACTTGTGTACTGATCATTACCACCAAGTATCATCAAGATTGGGTGAAAAAATATTTGCTGGTATTTCGGAAACTCGTTATTTCTTAGAAGCTTGGGAACCCCTCTCAATGAAAGTGCTTTTCCACAGTCTGTGTCTAGGGCTACTTGAAGAGGAAACAAACCATAGAGACAAATCTTAGAACTCCTTTATTTTGTCAAGTTTCAAAGAGGTACTACAAACCATGTTGGATTTAGAGTTCCAAATTCATCTATCTATATAGGAGAGAACAGAGAGAAACCTAAATATAAAAACTGCTACTGTAGACGAACGCTTCAACCTAGAAGACCAAAATTTGGTGAGCCAAGTGGGATTTGTATACTGATCATTACCACCAAGTATCAACAAGATTGTGTGAAAAAATATTTGCTGGTATTTCGGAAACTCGTTATTTCTTAGAAGCTTGGCAACCCATCTCAATGAAAGTGCTCTCCACAGTCTGTGCCTAGGGCTTCTTTAAGAGGAAACAAACCATAGAGACAAAACTGAGAACTCCTTTATTTTGTCAAGTTTCAAAGAGCTACTACAAACCATGTTGGATTTAGAGTTCCAAATTCATCTATCTATATAGGAGAGAACAGAGGGAAACCTAAATATAAAAACTGCTACTGTAGACGAACGCTTCAACCTAGAAGAACAAAATTTGGTGAGCCAAGTGGGATTTGTGTACTGATCATTACCACCAAGTATCATCAAGATTGGGTGAAAAAATATTTGCTGGTATTTCGGAAACTCATTATTTCTTAGAAGCTTGGCAACCCCTCTCAATGAAAGTGCTTTTCCACAGTCTGTGCCTAGGGCTACTTGAAGAGGAAACAAACCATAGAGAAAAATCTGAGACCTCCTTTATTTTGTCAAGTTTCAAAGAGCTACTACAAACCATGTTGGATTTAGAGTTCCAAATTCATCTATCTATATAGGAGAGAACAGAGAGAAACCTAAATATAAAAACTGTTATTGTAGACGAACGCTTCAACCTAGAAGAACAAAATTTGGTGAGCCAAGTGGGATTTGTGCACTGATCATTACCACCAAGTATCAACAACATTGTGTGAAAAAATATTTGCTGGTATTTCGGAAACTCGTTATTTCTTGGAAGCTTGGCAACCCCTTTCAATGAAAGTGCTTTTCCCGAGTCTCTGCCTAGGGCTACTTAAAGAGGAAACAAACCATAGAGACAAAACTGAGAATTCCTTTATTTTGTCAAGTTTCAAAGAGCTACTACAAACCATGTTGGATTTAGAGTTCCAAATTCATCTATCTATATATGAGAGAACAGAGTGAAACCTAAATATAAAAACTGCTACTGTAGACGAACGTTTCAACCTAGAAGAACAAAATTTGGTGAGCCAAGTGGGATTTGTGTACTGATCATTACCACCAAGTATCATCAAGATTGGGTGAAAAAATATTTGCTGGTATGTCGGAAACTCGTTATTTCTTAGAAGCTTGGCAACCCATCTCAATGAAAGTGCTTTCCACAGTCTGTGCCTGGGGCTACTTGAAGAGGAAACAAACCATAGCGACAAAACTGAGAACTGCTTTATTTTGTCAAGTTTCAAAGAGCTACTACAAACCATGTTGGATTTAGAGTTCCAAATTCATCTTTCTATATAGGAGAGAACAGAGGGAACCCTAAATATAAAAACTGCTACTGTAGATGAACGCTTCAACCTAGAAGAACAAAATTTGGTGAGCCAAGTGGGATTTGTGTACTGATCATGACCACCAAGTGTCATCAAGATTGGGTGAAAAAATATTTGCTGGTATTTCGGAAACTCGTTATTTCTTAGAAGCTTGGGAAGCCCTCTCAATGAAAGTGCTATTTCCACAGTCTGTGCCTAGGCTACTTGATGAGGAAACAAACCATAGAGACAAATCTGAGAACTCCTTTATTTTGTCAAGTTTCAAAGAGCTACTGCATACCATGTTGGATTTAGAGTTCCTAATTCATCTATCTATATAGGAGAGAACAGAGAGAAATCTAAATATAAAAACTGCTACTGTAGTACCAACGCTTCAACCTAGAAGAACAAAATTTGGTGAGCCAAGTGGGATTTGTGTACTGATCATTACCACCAAGTATCATCAAGATTGGGTGAAAAAATATTTGCTGGTATTTCGGAAACTCGTTATTTCTTAGAAGCTTGACAACCCATCTCAATGAAAGTGCTTTCCACAGTCTGTGCCTAGGGCTACTTTAAAAGGAAACAAACCATAGAGACAAAACTGAGAACTCCTTTATTTTGCCAAGTTTCAAAGAGCTACTACAAACCATGTTGGATTTAGAGTTCCAAATTCATCTATCTATATAGGAGAGAACAGAGGGAAACCTAAATATAAAAACTGCTACTGTAGACGAACGCATCAACCTAGAAGAACAAAATTTGGTGAGCCAAGTGGGATTTGTGTACTGATCATTACCACCAAGTATCATCAAGATTGGGTGAAAAAATATTTACTGGTATTTCGGAAACTCGTTATTTCTTAGAAGCTTGGCAACCCCTCTCAATGAAAGTGCTTTTCCACAGTCTGTGCCTAGGGCTACTTGAAGAGGAAACAAACCATAGAGACAAATCTGAGAACTCCTTTATTTTGTCAAGTTTCAAAGAGCTACTACAAACCATGTTGGATTTAGAGTTCCAAATTCATCTATCTATATAGGAGAGAACAGAGGGAAACCTAAATATAAAAACTGCTACTGTAGACGAATGCTTCAACCTAGAAGAACAAAATTTTGTAAGCCAAGTGGGATTTGTGTACTGATCATTACCACCAAGTATCATCAAGATTGGGTGAAAAAATATTTGCTGGTATTTCGGAAACTCGTTATTTATTAGAAGCTTGGCAACCCCTCTCAATGAAAGTGCGTTTCCACAGTCTGTGCCTGGGGCTACTTGAAGAGGAAACAAACCATAGAGAAAATCGGGGACCTCCTTTATTTTGTCAAGTTTCAAAGAGCTACTACAAACCATGCTGGATTTAGAGTTCCAAATTCATCTATCTATATAGGAGAGAACAGAGAGAAACCTAAATATAAAAACTGCTATTGTAGACGAACGCTTCAACCTAGAATACCAAAATTTGGTGAGCCAAGTGGGATTTGTATACTGATCATTACCACCAAGTATCAACAAGATTGTGTGAAAAAATATTTGCTGGTATTTCGGAAACTCGTTATTTCTTAGAAGCTTGGCAACCCATCTCAATGAAAGTGCTCTCCACAGTATGTGCCTAGGGCTTCTTTAAGAGGAAACAAACCATAGAGACAAAACTGAGAACTCCTTTATTTTGTCAAGTTTCAAAGAGCTACTACAAACCATGTTGGATTATAGTTCCAAATTCATCTATCTATATAGGAGAGAACAGAGAGAAACCTAAATATAAAAACTGCTACTGTAGACGAACGCTTCAACCTAGAAGAACAAAATTTGGTGAGCCAAGTGGGATTTGTGTACTGATCATTACCACGAAGTATCATCAAGATTGGGTGAAAAAATATTTGCTGGTATTTCGGAAACTCGTTATTTCTTAGAAGCTTGGCAACCCCTCTCAATGAAAGTGCTTTTCCACAGTCTGTGCCTAGGGCTACTTGAAGAGGAAACAAACCATAGAGTAAAATCTGAGACCTCCTTTATTTTGTCAAGTTTCAAAGAGCTACTACAAACCATGTTGGATTTAGAGTTCCAAATTCATCTATCTATAGAGGAGAGAACAGAGAGAAACCTAAATATAAAAACTGCTATTGTAGACGAACGCTTCAACCTAGAAGAACAAAATTTGGTGTGCCAAGTGGGATTTGTGTACTGATCATTACCACCAATTATCAACAACATTGTGTGAAAAAATATTTGCTGGTATTTCGGAAACTCGTTATTTCTTGGAAGCTTGGCAACCCCTTTCAATGAAAGTGCTTTTCCCGAGTCTCTGCCTAGGGCTACTTAAAGAGGAAACAAACCATAGAGACAAAACTGAGAATTCCTTTATTTTGTCAAGTTTCAAAGAGCTACTACAAACCATGTTGGATTTAGAGTTCCAAATTCATCTATCTATATATGAGAGAACAGAGTGAAACCTAAATATAAAAACTGCTACTGTAGACGAACGCTTCAACCTAGAAAAAAAAATTTGGTGAGCCAAGTGGGATTTGTGTACTGATCATTACCACCAAGTATCATCAAGATTGGGTGAAAAAATATTTGCTGGTATTTCGGAAACTCGTTATTTCTTAGAAGCTTGGGAACCCCTCTCAATGAAAGTGCTATTTCCACAGTCTGTGCCTAGGGCTACTTGATGAGGAAACAAACCATAGAGACAAATCTGAGAACTCCTTTATTGTGTCAAGTTTCAAAGAGCTACTGCAAACCATGTTGGATTTAGAGTTCCAAATTCATCTATCTATATAGGAGACAACAGAGAGAAATCTAAATATAAAAACTGCTACTGTAGACGAACGCTTCAACCTAGAAGAACAAAATTTGGTGAGCCAAGTGGGATTTGTGTACTTATCATTACCACCAAGTATCATCAAGATTGGGTGAAAAAATATTTGCTGGTATTTCGGAAACTCGTTATTTCTTAGAAGCTTGGGAACCCCTCTCAATGAAAGTGCTATTTCCACAGTCTGTGCCTAGGCTACTTGATGAGGAAACAAACCATAGAGACAAATCTGAGAACTCCTTTATTTTGTCACGTTTCAAAGAGCTACTGCAAACCATGTTGGATTTAGAGTTCCTAATTCATCTATCTATATCGGAGAGAACAGAGAGAAATCTAAATATAAAAACTGCTACTGTAGTACCAACGCTTCAACCTAGAAGAACAAAATTTGGTGAGCCAAGTGGGATTTGTGTACTGATCATTACCACCAAGTATCATCAAGATTGGGTGAAAAAATATTTGCTGGTATTTCGGAAACTCGTTATTTCTTAGAAGCTTGACAACCCATCTCAATGAAAGTGCTTTCCACAGTCTGTGCCTAGGGCTACTTTAAAAGGAAACAAACCATAGAGACAAAACTGAGAACTTCTTTATTTTGCCAAGTTTCAAAGAGCTACTACAAACCATGTTGGATTAAAGTTCCAAATTCATCTATCTATATAGGAGAGAACAGAGGGAAACCTAAATATAAAAACTGCTATTGTAGACGAACGAATCAACCTAGAAGAACAAAATTTGGTGAGCCAAGTGGGATTTGTGTACTGATCATTACCACCAAGTATCATCAAGATTGGGTGAAAAAATATTTACTGGTATTTCGGAAACTCGTTATTTCTTAGAAGCTTGGCAACCCCTCTCAATGAAAGTGCTTTTCCACAGTCTGTGCCTAGGGCTACTTGAAGAGGAAACAAACCATAGAGACAAATCTGAGAACTCCTTTATTTTGTCAAGTTTCAAAGAGCTACTACAAACCATGTTGGATTTAGAGTTCCAAATTCATCTATCTATATAGGAGAGAACAGAGGGAAACCTAAATATAAAAACTGCTACTGTAGACGAATGCTTCAACCTAGAAGAACAAAATTTTGTAAGCCAAGTGGGATTTGTGTACTGATCATTACCACCAAGTATCATCAAGATTGGGTGAAAAAATATTTGCTGGTATTTCGAAAACTCGTTATTTATTAGAAGCTTGGCAACCCCTCTCACTGAAAGTGCGTTTCCACAGTCTGTGCCTAGGGCTACTTGAAGAGGAAACAAACCATAGAGAAAATCTGAGACCTCCTTTATTTTGTCAAGTTTCAAAGAGCTACTACAAACCATGCTGGATTTAGAGTTCCAAATTCATCTATCTATATAGGAGAGAACAGAGAGAAACCTAAATATAAAAACTGCTATTGTAGACGAACGCTTCAACATAGAATACCAAAATTTGGTGAGCCAAGTGGCATTTGTATACTGATCATTACCACCAAGTATCAACAAGATTGTGTGAAAAAATATTTGCTGGTATTTCGGAAACTCGTTATTTCTTAGAAGCTTGGCAACCCATCTCAATGAAAGTGCTCTCCACAGTATGTGCCTAGGGCTTCTTTAAGAGGAAACAAACCATAGAGACAAATCTGAGAACTCCTTTATTTTGTCAAGTTTCAAAGAGCTACTACAAAAAATGTTGGATTATAGTTCCAAATTCATCTATCTATATAGGAGAGAACAGAGGGAAACCTAAATATAAAAACTGCTACTGTAGACGAACGCTTCAACCTAGAAGAACAAAATTTGGTGAGCCAAGTGGGATTTGTGTACTGATCATTACCACGAAGTATCATCAAGATTGGGTGAAAAAATATTTGCTGGTATTTCGGAAACTCGTTATTTCTTAGAAGCTTGGCAACCCCTCTCAATGAAAGTGCCTTTCCCCAGTCTGTGCCTAGGGCTACTTGAAGAGGAAACAAACCATAGAGAAAAATCTGAGACCTCCTTTATTTTGTCAAGTTTCAAAGAGCTACTACAAACCATGTTGGATTTAGAGTTCCAAATTCATCTATCTATATAGGAGAGAACAGAGAGAAATCTAAATATAAAAACTGCTACTCTAGACGAATGCTTCAACCTAGAAGAACAAAATTTGGTGAGCCAAGTGGGATTTGTGTACTTATCATTACCACCAAGTATCATCAAGATTGGGTGAAAAAATATTTGCTGGTATTTCGGAAACTCGTTATTTCTTAGAAGCTTGACAACCCATCTCAATGAAAGTGCTTTCCACAGTCTGTGCCTAGGGCTACTTTAAAAGGAAACAAACCATAGAGACAAAACTGAGAACTCCTTTATTTTGCCAAGTTTCAAAGAGCTACTACAAACCATGTTGGATTTAGTGTTCCAAATTCATCTATCTATATAGGAGAGAACAGAGGGAAACCTAAATATAAAAACTGCTACTGTAGACGAACGCTTCAACCTAGAAGAACAAAATTTGGTGAGCCAAGTGGGATTTGTGTACTGATCATTACCACAAAGTATCATCAAGATTGGGTGAAAAAATATTTACTGGTATTTCGGAAACTCGTTATTTCTTAGAAGCTTGGCAACCCCTCTCAATGAAAGTGCTTTTCCACAGTCTGTGCCTAGGGCTACTTGAAGAGGAAACAAACCATAGAGACAAATCTGAGAACTCCTTTATTTTGTCAAGTTTCAAAGAGCTACTACAAACCATGTTGGATTTAGAGTTCCAAATTCATCTATCTATATAGGAGAGAACAGAGGGAAACCTAAATATAAAAACTGCTACTGTAGACGAATGCTTCAACCTAGAAGAACAAAATTTTGTAAGCCAAGTGGGATTTGTGTACTGATCATTACCACCAAGTATCATCAAGATTGGGTGAAAAAATATTTGCTAGTATTTCGGAAACTCGTTATTTATTAGAAGCTTGGCAACCCCTCTCAATGAAAGTGCTTTTCCACAGTCTGTGCCTAGGGCTACATGAACAGGAAACAAACCATAGAGAAAATCTGAGACCTCCTTTATTTTGTCAAGTTTCAAAGAGCTTCTACAAACCATGCTGGATTTAGAGTTCCAAATTCATCTATCTATATAGGAGAGAACAGAGAGAAACCTAAATATAAAAACTGGTATTGTAGACGAACGCTTCAACCTAGAAGAACAAAATTTGGTGAGCCAAGTGGGATTTGTGTACTGATCATTAACACCAAGTATCAACAAGATTGTGTGAAAAAAAATTTGCTGGTATTTCGGAAACTCGTTATTTCTTGGAAGCTTCGCAACCCCTTTAAATGAAAGTGCTTTTCCCGAGTCTCTGCTTAGGGCTACTTAAAGAGGAAACAAACCATAGAGATAAAACTTAGAATTCCTTTATTTTGTCAAGTTTCAAAGAGCTACTACAAACCATGTTGGATTTAGAGTTCCAAATTCATCTATCTATATATGAGAGAACAGAGTGAAACCTAAATATAAAAACTGCTACTGTAGACGAACGCTTCAACTTAGAAGAACAAAATTTGGTGAGCCAAGTGGGATTTGTGTACTTATCATTACCACCAAGTATCATCAAGATTGGGTGAAAAAATATTTGCTGGTATTTCGGAAACTCGTTATTTCTTAGAAGCTTGGGAACCCCTCTCAATGAAAGTGCTATTTCCACAGTCTGTGCCTAGGCTACTTGATGAGGAAACAAACCATAGAGACAAATCTGAGAACTCCTTTATTTTGTCAAGTTTCAAAGAGCTACTGCAAACCATGTTGGATTTAGAGTTCCAAATTCATCTATCTATATCGGAGAGAACAGAGAGAAATCTAAATATAAAAACTGCTACTGTAGTACCAACGCTTCAACCTAGAAGAACAAAATTTGGTGAGCCAAGTGGGATTTGTGTACTGATCATTACCACCAAGTATCATCAAGATTGGGTGAAAAAATATTTGCTGGTATTTCGGAAACTCGTTATTTCTTAGAAGCTTGACAACCCATCTCAATGAAAGTGCTTTCCACAGTCTGTGCCTAGGGCTACTTTAAAAGGAAACAAACCATAGAGACAAAACTGAGAACTCCTTTATTTTGCCAAGTTTCAAAGAGCTACTACAAACCATGTTGGATTTAGAGTTCCAAATTCATCTATCTATATAGGAGAGAACAGAGGGAAACCTAAATATAAAAACTGCTATTGTAGACGAACGCATCAACCTAGAAGAACAAAATTTGGTGAGCCAAGTGGGATTTGTGTACTGATCATTACCACCAAGTATCATCAAGATTGGGTGAAAAAATATTTACTGGTATTTCGGAAACTCGTTATTTCTTAGAAGCTTGGCAACCCCTCTCAATGAAAGTGCTTTTCCACAGTCTGTGCCTAGGGCTACTTGAAGAGGAAACAAACCATAGAGACAAATCTGAGAACTCCTTTATTTTGTCAAGTTTCAAAGAGCTACTACAAACCATGTTGGATTTAGAGTTCCAAATTCATCTATCTATATAGGAGAGAACAGAGGGAAACCTAAATATAAAAACTGCTACTGTAGACGAATGCTTCAACCTAGAAGAACAAAATTTTGTAAGCCAAGTGGGATTTGTGTACTGATCATTACCACCAAGTATCATCAAGATTGGGTGAAAAAATATTTGCTGGTATTTCGGAAACTCGTTATTTATTAGAAGCTTGGCAACCCCTCTCAATGAAAGTGCGTTTCCACAGTCTGTGCCTAGGGCTACTTGAAGAGGAAACAAACCATAGAGAAAATCTGAGACCTCCTTTATTTTGTCAAGTTTCAAAGAGCTACTACAAACCATGCTGGATTTAGAGTTCCAAATTCATCTATCTATATAGGAGAGAACAGAGAGAAACCTAAATATAAAAACTGCTATTGTAGACGAACGCTTCAACCTAGAATACCAAAATTTGGTGAGCCAAGTGGGATTTGTATACTGATCATTACCACCAAGTATCAACAAGATTGTGTGAAAAAATATTTGCTGGTATTTCGGAAACTCGTTATTTCTTAGAAGCTTGGCAACCCATCTCAATGAAAGTGCTCTCCACAGTATGTGCCTAGGGCTTCTTTAAGAGGAAACAAACCATAGAGACAAAACTGAGAACTCCTTTATTTTGTCAAGTTTCAAAGAGCTACTACAAACCATGTTGGATTATAGTTCCAAATTCATCTATCTATATAGGAGAGAACAGAGGGAAACCTAAATATAAAAACTGCTACTGTAGACGAACGCTTCAACCTAGAAGAACAAAATTTGGTGAGCCAAGTGGGATTTGTGTACTGATCATTACCACGAAGTATCATCAAGATTGGGTGAAAAAATATTTGCTGGTATTTCGGAAACTCGTTATTTCTTAGAAGCTTGGCAACCCCTCTCAATGAAATTGCCTTTCCCCAGTCTGTGCCTAGGGCTACTTGAAGAGGAAACAAACCATAGAGAAAAATCTGAGACCTCCTTTATTTTGTCAAGTTTCAAAGAGCTACTACAAACCATGTTGGATTTAGAGTTCCAAATTCATCTATCTATATAGGAGAGAACAGAGAGAAACCTAAATATAAAAACTGCTACTGTAGACGAACGCTTCAACCTAGAAGAACAAAATTTGGTGAGCCAAGTGGGAATTGTGTACTGATCATTACCACCAAGTATCATCAAGATTGGGTGAAAAAATATTTACTGATATTTCGGAAACTCGTTATTTCTTAGAATCTTGGCAACCCCTCTCAATGAAAGTGCTTTTCCACAGTCTGTGCCTAGGGCTACTTGAAGAGGAAACAAACCATAGAGACAAATCTGAGAACTCCTTTATTTTGTCAAGTTTCAAAGAGCTACTACAAACCATGTTGGATTTAGAGTTCCAAATTCATCTATCTATATAGGAGAGAACAGAGGGAAACCTAAATATAAAAACTGCTACTGTAGACGAATGCTTCAACCTAGAAGAACAAAATTTTGTAAGCCAAGTGGGATTTGTGTACTGATCATTACCACCAAGTATCATCAAGATTGGGTGAAAAAATATTTGCTGGTATTTCGGAAACTCGTTATTTATTAGAAGCTTGGCAACCCCTCTCAATGAAAGTGCTTTTCCACAGTCTGTGCCTAGGGCTACATGAACAGGAAACAAACCATAGAGAAAATCTGAGACCTCCTTTATTTTGTCAAGTTTCAAAGAGCTTCTACAAACCATGCTGGATTTAGAGTTCCAAATTCATCTATCTATATAGGAGAGAACAGAGAGAAACCTAAATATAAAAACTGCTATTGTAGACGAACGCTTCAACCTAGAAGAACAAAATTTGGTGAGCCAAGTGGGATTTGTGTACTGATCATTACCACCAAGTATCAACAAGATTGTGTGAAAAAAAATTTGCTGGTATTTCGGAAACTCGTTATTTCTTGGAAGCTTCGCAACCCCTTTGAATGAAAGTGCTTTTCCCGAGTCTCTGCCTAGGGCTACTTAAAGAGGAAACAAACCATAGAGATAAAACTTAGAATTCCTTTATTTTGTCAAGTTTCAAAGAGCTACTAGAAACCATGTTGGATTTAGAGTTCCAAATTCATCTATCTATATATGAGAGAACAGAGTGAAACCTAAATATAAAAACTGCTACTGTAGACGAACGCTTCAACCTAGAAGAACAAAATTTGGTGAGCCAAGTGGGATTTGTGTACTGATCATTACCACCAAGTATCATCAAGATTGGGTGAAAAAATATTTGCTGGTATTTCGGAAACTCGTTATTTCTTAGAAGCTTGGCTACCCATCTCAATGAAAGTGCTTTCCACAGTCTGTGCCTGGGGCTACTTGAAGAGGAAACAAACCATACCGACAAAACTGAGAACTCCTTTATTTTGTCAAGTTTCAAAGAGCTCCTACAAACCATGTTGGATTTAGAGTTCCAAATTCATCTTTCTATATAGGAGAGAACAGAGGGAAAACTAAATATAAAAACTGCTACTGTAGACGAACGCTTCAACCTAGAAAAACAAAATTTGGTGAGCCAAGTGGGATTTGTGTACTGATCATTAGCAACAAGTATCATCAAGATTGGGTGAAAAAATATTCGCTGGTATTTCGGAAACTCGTTATTTCTTAGAAGCTTGGGAACCCCTCTCAATGTAAGTGCTTTTCCACAGTCTGTGCCTGGGGCTACTTGAAGAGGAAACAAACCATAGCGACAAAACTGAGAACTCCTTTATTTTGTCAAGTTTCAAAGAGCTACTACAAACCATGTTGGATT